>NC_043968.1:5032153-5204653 GCF_902148855.1 Sphaeramia orbicularis
TCTGTTGTTGGAATGCTCCGCCTCTATTTTCGGACATGTTTCAACACTGGCCAAAAGCAGTGGGTACAGAGAAGTTTACAACCACGAATAATCGTCTGTTTGGATGTTTCCAAGAACTCAGACTGCACTCATTTTCTTTACTTTGATGTTGACAGTGAACATACATGCACTAAATCAGATTTGCCGTAAAAGGCTGTACAGTTCTTTTATACATACAATCTGTGTCCTTAGACCCTTTAGAGTGAGGAAAACCCCCTAAAAAATCCTCTGATTATTTTTATGCAGAATTTAACTGTTTGGCCAACTTTCACTTCGAACCAAAATAAGCCTTCAGCTGTGAACGAAATATTGATTTAACATTTATGGTGATAATTATTGATATTGATTGATACAACATTTTCACCACAATATTTCCCAGCTGTAATTTGAATGGAAAAGTTGCTGTTTCTAAATAAAAGACTGAAATTCTTAAATATTATCATATTTCCTATAACTAGACTTTGTAAGAAACTCATGTTAGTTCAGTTCCACATTCAGTTAAATTTGATCTGCAGTGGGCCGGACCAGTAAAATAAACAGAATAATATAGAAATAATGTCAACTTTTCTCTATGAAAAAGTCATTGTCAAAGTCACATTGAAAAAAGTCAAATTAAACAATGAAAATGTTTACATCTACAAACTGTCCTTTCAAACAATGTGAATTACTTGAACAAACTGAAAGCATAAGTGTAATTTTAACACTATTCTGCCTCAGTTTAGCATTTCCACATGTACATTATAACTTACAGATCACAGCGGATCTACAAACACACAAAACATTTAATAACACAGAATATTGTTAAAATTGCACTTATTTTTTGATATTTCAGGTTCTTCACATTTGCTCAGATTATTCACATTTTTTGTGAAATTATACTTTGTTTAGTGTAAACACATAAAAATATTTACATTTACAAAGAGTAAAATGTGGAGTTGTGAGTATTTATAGGTTATTATGACAGAATTTGACTGGTCTGACCCACTGGAGATTAAATTGGTCTGAATGTGGAACCTGAACTAAAATTATTAATTTCTTAATATCTATTTTTGCATTTCATTCATTCATCCTAAGGGCCAAACTGGACCCTTTGGTGGGCTGGATTTTGCCCCCAGGACGCATGTTTGACACCTGTGCTGTAAGTGATTAGAAATTCAGTCTACATGTCGTTATCCACATTTTCCAACATATGCACTGCCCGCCAAAACAATCATGTGACTCATATTTGTACTGCAGGTGAATTTAACCTCGACATGGATTCAGTCTGATGTCCATGTGTGTGTTTTTAATGTCCATGTGGCTCCAGTTGGTGACCTCCCGGATCCCAGTGTCACATGTTTTCCATGGCAGGTTGGATAGGGTCGGGCTCTGCTGAGTCAGACTATGGGGGTTCCCTCTGCTGCTTTGGCAGGAGTGGTCTGGCATCGATTGTTGTAGGGAGGAAGTCTATAAAACCAAATGAGCTGGCTTTGATTCGCTGTGAGATTGTGCCATTAGTAAATCGTCTGCCTCAGCTGGAGTGGGTTGCACTGGAGGGCTGCAGTTTTTATTATTATATTTTATTATTATTAGGGCTGTGTATGGCAAATCTGGCGATACGATACAAATCACAATACTAGGATCATGATACGATATATCATGATTCTGTTAAAAAGGCAATTTTTTGTTTCTTTTTTTAAAGATTATTTCCTTGAAGAATTGAATTCCAGCAGAAATCTGCACAAATCCTAAACACATTTGTATTTGATCCAACAGGATCTAATGTTCTATCACCAAATGTTCCAACTGTATTCAAACTGAAATTCTGTTTTCCAGACATTCCAGTTTCAGATCCTGTTCAAATGTTCAGATCTATTAGTTCACAACTAACATCAGAACAGGATTTGGTTCAATCCCAACAAAGGAACGGACCTTATATAACCTCCTCAGACCCAGCTCTGGGTTTTCTGTCCACATTTGTGGACAAGAGTTTCACAACTTTATACAAAAAAAAGAAAAGAAAACTGTCCACCACAAAGGACATTCCATAAAAATTTTAAAAACTGCATCTGAAAAAACTGTTGTATCCTGATGTTTCCAATGTTGGCACTGACTGAATAAAAAACAAATAAAGCTGGTACTGCTGACATTTCCTGGGTCTGAGGTGGATAATAAGTGTTAAGTAATAATAAATAAAATAGAAACAAAAAGAAAAACAGAAATGAACTTCCACAATATCTGCATTTGAATAAATACCTACAAATATCGATGCAGTACTTTTTTAATATTGATACAGTATTGGGAAATGAAATATCACAATATATTGCAGAGCCGATGTTTTCTTCCAGCCCTAACATCCATGGTGACATGGTGTCATCCATAGGTAGCTGGGATAGGCTCCAGCCCCCCACGACCCTCTGGAGGATAAAGCAGTTCAGAAGATGAATGAATACTATAAAGCATAATTCCACATTGTTTTGAAACATTATCACCACATCTTATTAGAAACGTGTAAAAGCTGGACATGGATGTTCACAGGTGCTGCACCTATGCCTTAGAACGGTCGGGAGAACCCTGCTTTTAGTCCCTGCAGCAGTTCAAAGGTCTGTTTCTGAGCTGACACACATCCAGAAGCCAGATTTGAGATAAAAGTCGTCTGGGAAAGTGTGTTAGTGCATAACTGTGGTCAAATGTGGGTGTGTGATTGGGCTGGAGATGGAGGTGAGTGCACAGCCAGAGCCCAGAGTGAGTGTAGAGGCAGAAAAAGGCTGAAGCTGAGGCAGATATTAGACTGGGAACTCTGTGTGCGAAGCTGGAGCTGCAGTTAGTGCACAGTTCCAGGCTACGCTGCACTGCAGTACTGGGTATGCTGGGCTGAGTGGAGCTCAGACTGGAAGCACTGGAGCAGGAGGTGAAGACAGTAATGAAGCAGGAGGTGGATGTGGTGTTAGAGCTGCACTGGTGCACACTGCCACAGGGTTAGCTTGAATCTATGGAGAACAGTTAGCATTCACATACTTTTACTGGACAGGTTAGAAGGATTACAGCACAGGTGTTTGTGTCCGACTGCAGGTGAAGCTCAGCTGACCCTAACATGACTCCCATTAAATGCTCAAATCTGTTCAGTTGTTTTCATTTCATTGACTCCAAATGTGTTGGAACACGTTCATCTCTCAGACCAGTTGGTTCAGAATCAGTCTGATCCCAGATCAGTGGACTGGATGTTGTTCACTTCTCCTCCGTTCCCGTGTCTGTGTTGTTCATCCATCTCTGCTCAGTGCATTTGTCCGTAGACGCTCAGCGTCCATGCACTTCAATGGGACTGAGTGGAACTGCTGGAAAACCACTACAAACTGGACCAGCACTGGACACATCACACCCTGTTGTCCCGCCCCTGGACGCTCAGCGTCTCCTGGCTGACGGAGCTGTGGGCGGAGCTTGGTCGGGGACCGCCGAGCTTCCGCATGCTGATTGGAGGACGGGTCCGATGGCTGAATGTGGTTGATTGACAGCTGTTTTCAGATCTGCTCCTTCACTGACACAGTTCAGTTTAATACCGTCACACATTCTGCTGTGAAATCACAGAAACCAAATGAACTGTTCATTTACTGACCTGGAAGAAAACACAACCACTGGACGAACTGGTACACTGGACTGAAGGGACACGTTTTCTTGTTTCAGTTCCTGAATTGAATCATTTCTTGTTTGAGTTTAATATCAGTTTAATGTCACTGAGCATTTTCTTAAAAAGGAACGGAGGACAAATTTATGTTTAAATACCTGGACCATTTTTTTGATGTAAGCCGACTGCGAGCTCCCCCTGTCTGACAGACAAACAGCCGACACTGGTTTGGCATCATTAGGACATTATTCAAACAACGCAGTATATCATCAGAACTTTGCTAGGAAGACGATAGTGGTGTAACTTAGGTTTCTCAGCTGAAATTACTGACTTTGTACAAAATAATAGCTCAGAAAATGTTAAAAAAAAAAACAAAAAGCATTAAAACACTTATTTTGTTCAAGGGTATGATGTTTGTCCCTCCTAATGTGTGCTATATGCTAATGCTAATGCTAACACCAGGCAGTATGTGTGCATCAGGATGGGTAAAATGCAGACTGCAGTCCCTGTGGGGATAATAAAGCCAGTTAACCTTCAACTCAACCTTTATCAGTCACCAGCAACTATCACTATTAGAATAATTGCTCACTCCTCTTTGTGCTTAGGCTGTCACAAAGAAAATAGTTCCCTAGAGGTTTGTGTAGCGGTGGTCTGTCTAACATGGAAGGGTTGTCGGCCGTTCACACAGTCCTCCTGTTTTTCGGGGGGGGCGGGGGGGTTGGGATCATCCACGGTGGAATGAATTCTTTTCATAAGCGCTTTAAAAACCCACTGTTACTCAACCTCTAGTAAACATTTTTCTGTATTTTCACACCTATTCAACCAGTAGAAAGCTTACAAATGTGCACGTTGGGTTTTAAATCCAGTTTTTGAATGTTGCCAATATCAGAAATGAAAACATCAAACATCTGACTTTAGATTCACCTTTAACCTCGTGGCTGATTCTTTGACTGGTATGATTCTGTCTTTCCAAGAGTTCATTGTCATATTCCCTCGTGTTTTTTTCAAGTTCATTACTGTTCATTGTCAGTTCAAAAGAAACCAGTTGTGTTTCCTAGGTGGGAGAACGGAAGAAATAGTTGACTCTGATCAAAGGTGTGTGTGTGTGTGTATGTGTGTGTGTGTGTGTGTGTGTGTGTGTGTGTGTGTTTTTACACACTATCCAAAAGGTCATTGTTATTGAGAAAATTGAATTTTGCAGCATCTCTTGTTAAGTTTTCCTACTTTTATTCTTGCCTTTTTTTCCTCGTCATTCTTTTGAGCTCATCAAGTACAGACTGACATTTTGAAGCCATGTGAAGTAATTTGGGTTTCCTACCAATTAAAACGATTCCTAAAAATATCCTTATAATCACAGTTTCACCTTGTCCTCTGTCTTATTTGCTGCAGACTTAAGACTAGAAGATAATATTAAGAACAGCGCAAAGTTCATGCATTCACTATTAGGGCTGTGTATCGGCAAGAATCTGACGATACGATACAAATCACGATACTAGGATCGCGATACGATATATCACGATATATCATGATACATCATGATACTGTTTAAAAGGCAATTTTTGTTTTTCTTTTTTTAAATGATTATTTCCTTGAAGAATTGAATTACAACAGAAATCTACACAAATACTAAACACATTTGTATTTGATCCCAACAGGATCTAATGTTCTGTCACCAAATGTTCAAACTGTGTTCAAACTGAAATTCTGTTTTACAGACATTCCAGTTTCAGATCCTGTTCAAATGTTCAGATTCTATTACACAGGTGTCAAACATGCGTTCCGGGTTCCAAAACCGGCCCACCAAAGGTTCCAATCCAGCCGCAGGATGAATTTGCAAAAGTGCAGAAGATTTGACAGTCAAAGGCATCAAACTCCAAAATAACAGCAGAATAACCTAGAAAGAATGACTCCAAATGTTCATCTTGGTTTAATGTGAAAAAAATAATCTGACATCATGCCTGTAAATAATGGCTTCACCAATTTTTTCTCTTTGATTTACTGCGAAGAACATTAAATTCTGATCTCCTTTAACAATAAAACGTCAATAACCTGAACAAATATGAACAACCTTAAATGTCTAAAGAAAATAAGTGTAATTTTAACAATATTCTGCCTGTTTTGTGTCTTGGTAGATCTGATCTGTAATGCACATGTAGACATCATAAGTTGAGGCAGAATATTGATCAGATTTTTCTTATATTATTATTTCTTCTTATTTTTCTTCAGAAATTTCATTTTTTTCAGGTTATTCACATCTTTTTTGTTTGGATAGTTTGTAAAATGTAAATGTTTTCATAATTTAATGTTATTTTTTGAATATAAAAAATATGGAGTTGTCATTATTTCTAGGCTATTATGCTACTATTTGACTGCTCTGGCCCACTGGAGATCAAAATGAGCGGAATGTGGAACCTGAAAGAAAATGAGTTTGACACCCCTGTTCTATTAGTTCAGAACTAACATCATAACATTATTTTTGTGGAATCCCAACAAAGAACTAACATTATTTAATAAAAGAGTGTTAAATAATAATAAATAAAAGAAAAACAAAAAACTAAATGAACCTCCACAATATCTGCATTTGAATAAATACCTAAAAATATCCATACAGTACTTTTTAATATTGATACAGTATGAAATATCGCGATATATTGCAGAACCCATATTTTCTAACACCCCTGTTCACTATCCAAGTGTATCATTTTCCGTGTGAAATATTGTCCAAAGTGCTCTAAAGCCTCATGAATACACTGTACTTTATATTCTGTGATGCTTCATATTTCAAGCCCAGAAATTAGACAGTTTCCACCAAATGTACTACTGCCGCTGTGTTCCTTGTGCTTGCTGTCACTTTGCATAAATGTTGCTTTTTTTATGCAAAATAGGATCAAATAACCTCGGATGCCTCCAGTCCCCTGCTTTGATGTGCCTCTCAAGGTGGTAAATCAAGGCTTTCCTTGTGAAGAGTCCACTCCACAGGCCCCGCTTCAGTGGCCGCTGGTGTAAAAATACAGATTATGAACCACCTAGATGACCGCTGTTTAGTTAGAAGTGAACACAATTATCGGACACATGATCTGCGGATATTTATAAAGCCAAGGCCTGGGCTTAATTTATTCAAACAGATCCATTACTGGGCGGCCACTCTGCCAGCTCACACGGGCAGTTTGCCAGTAAGTCAGCCAGTCCATTTCCATCCTGAAACAACAGGAACGGACGCACGGCGAAGGCAGAGCACACACAGGCGTTCAGGCAACACGGATGGCATCAGCGGCAAGTTTTTAGCCTCAGATAGGACGCCTGAAAGCATCCATTTTCATTCACAGTTGTTCAGGGGCCAGGACACTTTGTGAAAAGAGTGGGATGTTGATGAATCACTTCTGGCACTGTTCATCACAAGACTGAGGGCACTAGCATTAGCACAGCTGGGATGGAAGAGAGGGCTTTATCCCATCAGTGCTGGAAGTACGTCCAGTGTAGGTTCACCTTTAGATCAGTTTGGACCCCACCAGCACAGAGATTCAGCAGAAACTCTGCAGCGCTAGCATATGTAGCTGTCCAAGGTTAGCACAAGAACACTTTACACTGAGGAGTAGGGCGGTGGACCGGCAAGAATCTGGAAATACCATCCAAATCACAATACTAGGATCATGATATGATACATCACAATATATCATGATAATGTTAACAAGGCCATTTTTGTTTGTTTCTTTTTTTTAATGATTATTTCCTGGAAGAATTGAATTCCAGCAGAAATCTGCACAAATCCTAAACACATTTGTATTTGATCAAAGGATCTAATGTTCTATCACCAAATGTTCCAACTGTGTTCAAACTGAAATTCTGTTTTCCAGACATTCCAGTTTCAGATCCTGTTCAAATGTTCAGATTCTATTAGTTCACAACTAACATCAGAACAGGATTTGAGTTCAATCCAAACAAAGGAACGAATATTATTGAATAAAGAGTGTGAAATAAGAATAAAGAAATAAAATTGAACCTCCACAATATCTGCATTTGAATAAATACCTAAAAATATCCATACAGTACTTTTAATATCAATACAGTGTTGTGAAATGAAATATCGCGATATATTGCAGATGTGATATTTTTACAGCCCTATTTCTGATTAAACACTTAAAACTTTGGTTTTAAAGATGACAAACTATTATTGATGGCCCATTTTAACCTCTTGTCTGTACACCGTCAGACGATCAGAAAAGCTATTTTGTGACCGTTTCCACTGACATGTCTGCATCTCTATAAAGTATTCTATTGGACGGTAAATCTGTTTGTTTTTTTTCTCATCAGTAAACTAACAGTATGCTCGCTTTCATATGAGCCCTGATGATCAGAACAAAATAACCTCCCTCAGTATTTGTGTGCAGTTTGTGCGGCCTGTACTCATCTGTCCGTGTTCTTCTGCAGGTTCTACTGGGACTTGATAATGCTCATCATGATGATGGGGAATCTAATCATCATTCCTGTGGGAATAACCTTCTTCTCAGAGCAGACTACCACCACCTGGCTGGTCTTCAATGTGGCCTCGGACACCATCTTCCTGGTGGACCTGGTCATGAACTTCAGGACGGGGATCGTCAATGAGGAGAGCTCCGAGATCATCCTTGACCCCAAGGTCATCAAAATGAATTACCTGAAGAGCTGGTTCGTTGTGGACTTCCTCTCCTCCATTCCAGTGGATTATATCTTTTTAATAGTGGAGAAAGGCTTTGATTCGGAGGTATATAAAACAGCCCGCGCCCTGCGAATCGTCCGCTTCACCAAGATCCTCAGTCTTCTGCGTCTGTTAAGACTGTCCCTCATCAGATACATACATCAGTGGGAGGAGGTGCGTATAGATTTATATATTTATATATATTTATGCCTCTGTGCATCACTCCACAACCATGACATGTAGGATTGAGACCGGTGTGGTGGATCTGTTTCTGTTCTGTTCTGTTCTGTTCGGTGGGAGGTCTGGGTGCTTTTCCCAGCAGCATGGTAACGACCTTGAAAGGTTAACACGCAGATATAATTGTGACTGCATAGTTCTAATAAGAGCTGCCAATCACCAGCGGTCAAAAGGCTTATCTGTGGATAACAAGCAGTAATGTTAGTCTCAGCTCACTGATGGATGAAATTAATCCAGAATCTAACATCGGAAAAGAATAGCTTCCATTCTTTTCTGGGGAAAAAGAGAAAATAGTGCATCTCAGGAGTAGATTAGAGCCGGTGTGAATGTGTGGATGACTTCGAACATCCACAAGGTTATTCTGTTTTGGTCAGAACTGAGCCAGTTATCCAGTACATTAAACACTCCACTGCGTCAGTGCACTTGACTCATACTATTTAAACGAGTTCTGATGCTTTCCTTTGTCTGCTAGTGATTTCATTCCACTGACCAGAAAAGAAAGCCCAAATCGACATAGAAAATACATTCTAT
This sequence comes from Sphaeramia orbicularis, assembly GCF_902148855.1. Classification (NCBI taxonomy): domain Eukaryota; kingdom Metazoa; phylum Chordata; class Actinopteri; order Kurtiformes; family Apogonidae; genus Sphaeramia; species Sphaeramia orbicularis. Next base: position 5,041,237 of record NC_043968.1, read on the forward strand.
ACTTCGCTGGCCAACAAAATTACACCTATATTGATGTACTATTACTGGTTTAGTTGCACATTTTTATACAATATTTCTACATGAGTATCTAGAGAGTAGAGGGAGCGTTAAAGGGCACCCATAGCACATCATTTGTAATGAAACAGCTGTTCCCTCTCACCTTTGTCCTACCTGCCTCCTGTCCGTCCTTTAGCTTCTCCCTCCCCCGCTGGTGTAATTCCTTTCACTATAAACTGTTTGTTGTCAGGCCTCAGTTTGGACATGCACACATAGGGCTTCAAATCATTTAAAGCCTGACGATTTATTTATTCATTTATTTCGAACATGTATACAAAATAAACAAAACAAAGCAAATTCAGACAAAAACAAAGTAACATTTAAATGAACAGAATCTGTCTTCAAGTACGTGCAAGTCTGAATTTTGCAAAAGGAGTAGGAAGGAGTCTAAACTGATTTAATCCGACCCCTCAGTGCTTTTACACCTTCGTCACTAACACAACAATCCATACTGCAGTCATTGAATTCTACACAACAGTATGCTCATGGCTGTGCAGTCATACAAACACACTCAACAATTCCACCATTTTCTTCAATAACTACAGCACATTTATCAGTACGACAATCCATAAACAAACAGGCCTCACTGACATGATTAAATAATGTATCTCTCAAGAATCACTTCTTTATATCTTTTTTTAAACTGAATTATGTTTGATATTTTTGAAGTTTTATCTCCACACATAAAAAAAAAAATAATAATATATAATAAAAAAACAACAATATACACAGCTGTCAACAGAGAGTTTGTGGTAACTCCCCCAAGTGTTAAGTATTTCCCCAATAAATAGATTTTATTGTATTGTTTATTGTAATTATGTAGAAAGAACAGCTAAAACACCAACTTTCATCTACTCAGTTTACTGTATATTTACTTAGGAATTAAGGTACGGTAAAGATTTCCTTCACTGTAGCAGTTACAATAAAAGGCTTATTGCACATCATACAAATCCGTGGAGTGGCTGATCTAGTCCCTGTGCTATGGATCAGTGAACATTTTCTTAACCAGTCAAATATCAGGCAGGCAGGCAGATAAGAGCCTAGAATCTGCTGTTGTGTTTACGGTGGCTTCTACTTTTGTGTCAGTGTGTTTTAAACCACTATATATGAGCCTACGTTATGGCATTTGAAAAACAAAGCCATTATTCACGCTTCAGCAAAGCACATTCAAGCCTCTGTAAACGTGATCCACACACACACACACACACACACTAAAGCGTGCTCCGATAGCCTTAACCATATGGACAGCTTTTAGTTATTATTTCTGGATGCATAATTCTGTATGTGGGAAGCTGATTCTACTTTTTTTTTTTTCCCGATAGCACATTGTATCATATTGCTTTGTAGTTTGCAGAGTTGCGTGCAGCAGTGGGTGGATGAGGTGGTAGATGGTATGGACCTATGGAGGGGGAACATTGAAGAGAATGTAAATGAAAAACAACACAGAAATATAGAGGAAGAAAATGTAAAAGGGGACGACTGAAGAGGTAAATCTGGCTATGAATAAAAAAATGACAGTAAATTAATCAGATGTCAGATGAAAAAAATATAGAAGTAAACAAGAAAAGAGATAAAGAAAATGTAAATAGAAAGCAATGCAGAAATAAATGCAGGGATAAAAATTAAATAAGGAAAATATAAATAAGGACAAAATATCAGGACTGTCAAACTCATGTTAGTTCAGTTCCACATACAGACTAATCTGATCTGCAGTGGGCCGGTCCAGGAAAATATATAATAATAGGGAAGAACTGATCAATAATATCAACTTCAAAGTTTTTTCTTATAGTTTTGAGTGAAAAAAGTCAAATTCCGTAATTAAAATGTTTACATTACGAACTGTACTCGAACATAACATGAACAAATATGAACAACCTGAAAATTCTTACGAAAAATAAGTGCAATTTTAAGAATATTACGCCGTAGTTTATCATTTACACATGTACATCACAGCTTACAGATCACAGTGGATCTACAAATACACAAAACATTAGTAACAGACAGAATGTTGGTAAAATTTCACATACTTCTCTTAAGACATTTCAGGTCGTTCACTTTTTTTTTTTTTTTTTTTTTTAAAGCTAGTCTGTAAATATAAATGTTTGTGTAATTTTACCTTTTTTTTTACACAAAAACAAAGAGAGAAACTTGTGGTTTTCTTTATTTCCAGGTTATTCTGATAGTATTTTACTGGTCTGACCCACTTTACATTGAATTGACCTAAAATGATTTTAACATCATTGATCGTTAATAACTTCAGTGTAAATTTTGCATTTCATAAATTCATCCCACGGCTGCATTGGACCCTTTGGTGGGCCACTTTTGGCCCCCGGGCCGCATGTTTGACACCTGTGAAATAGATAAATAAATGGTACGGAAATGAACTTATCAAGCCATTTTTCTATTTCTGTATGTATTTTGTAAGAGGACAGGTTCAGTCCTTCGTACGGACCAGGTTAGAAACGCAAACACACGACGCAGCGCGGTTCATGAAAATCTGCAGGCGTGGAGCCGAGTATGTATGGATGTGTCGTGGCTGTGGGTGGACCAGCGCAGCGCTCACAGCCCTGCTTCCCTGTCAGCCTCTCTCATGCTCAGTCATTCCTCTTTGACTCCTTTCGTTCTCATGATTACCGAGCCTGCCCCCCCCCCCCTTTTTTTTGCACGCTTTTCCTCACTCCCTGACTCACTTTGTGGTGTGTCATCCTACTTTAACACTCCAGTCTTCCTCTACATGCGTCTCTAACCTCGGCCTTTTCACAATACTATCCACAGAGTGTAGCCCTGGAAATGAATACACAGTACACAGTTAATTTGGCTAACTGCATTAACCCACAAAGACCCAGTGCTGCTTCTGTGGCAGCTCTGGAATTAATTTGTCTATTTAATAGGGCTGTGTATCGGCAAGAATCTGGCAATACGGTACAAATCACAATACTAGGATCATGATATGATATATCATGATATATCATGATACAGTTAAAAAGGCAATATTTTGTTTCTTTTTAAAAATGATTATTTCCTGGAAGAATTTAATTCCAGCAGAAATCTGCACAAATTCTAAACACATTTGTATTTGATCCCAACAGGATCTAATGTTCTATCACCAAATGTTCCAACTGTGTTCAAACTGAAATTCTGTTTTCCAGACATTCCAGTTTCAGATCCTGTTCAAATGTTCAGATTCTATTAGTTCACAGCTAACATCAGAACAGGATTTGAGTTCAATCCAAACAAAGGAACCAACATCTGCCTCTCAGACAGAAAAAAGTGCTTTTAGGATGATTCAAATAACCATTATTTAATAAATCTGTGTTAAATAATAAAGAAAATATAAACAATAAAGAAAACCAAAAAACTCAAATGAGCCTCCGCATATCTGCATTTGAATAAATACCTAAAAATATTGATACGGTACATTTTAATATCGATACAGTATTGTGAAATAAAATATTGCGATATATTGCAGAATCAATATTTTCTAACACTCCTAATACACAGTAGTTAATGTGGTGTAACTGCATTAACCCATAAAGACCCAGTGCTGCTTCTGTGGCAGCTCTGAAATTCATTTGTCTATTTAATAGGAGTGTGTATTGGGAAGAATCTGGCGATATGATACAACTCACAATACTAGGATCATGATACGATATATCACGATATATCATGATACTGTTAAAAAGGCTTTTATTTTTGTTGGTTTCAGGTTTTTTAACCTCCTCAGACCCAGTTCTGGGTTTTCTGTCCACATTTGTGGACAAGAGTTTCACAACTTTATACAAAAAAAAAAACAAAAAAAAAACTGTCCACCACAAAGGACATTCCATAAAACTGTTAAAAACTGCATCTGAAAAAACTGTTGCATCAGGATGTTTCCAATATAGGCACTGATTGAATAAAAAACAAAACAGCTGGTACTGTGCTGACATTTCCTGGGTCTGAGGAGATTAAGGATTATTTCCTTGAAGATTGAATTACATATTAGATGTCACTAAACATCACACACTGAATTTTGAAGTTTTACCTTTATTTATTATCTTTGTGGAAAGTGTTTGTATTGTAATCTGGGTGAAACATGCGCTATAGGTCCAAGTGACGGACCGTGAAGTGTCGTATGGTGCTGCCAGCTAAAATTGCTAGAGCCAAAGAAATCGCTTTCATATCAATCCGACACTGACAAAGACGAAAAGGAAGGGAATTTTATCCATATTTTTTATATGTTTTGTTAGTTTTGTAAACACACATAACAGTTTCAGTTAGTTATGTTTTTTTTCTTTTAATTATAGTTTTTATTTATTTCCGTTAATGAAATGTTTTTTCAGTTCTAGTTTTCGTCATTTCCTTAGTTTTCGTTAACGATAATAACCTTGGTTCAGATGTTATTAAACAGTTTAGATCAGTAGATGATTTCGGTCGGCAGTAGCTGTTTGGGTCTTTATGGGTTAAAAAGACACAAGGAGTAACAAAACAACAGCAACTCTGACACATGTACAGGAGCCGTGAGACGAAAGAAAAGGCAGCCGGTGGAAAAATTCCAAGCTGTCGTAACATGTTAGGTGTAGGATGCAGGATTAGCAGATTAATGGAAGGACAAACGCAGTCTCCTGCTATTCTAATGGGCTCTGAAGCAGTGAAGCATTCTTCCATCAGCTTTGGGATGGACTCCGTTAGTTTATCAGTCAGTCACTTGTTCCAATAAGTCATCTTCCAGCCTCTTGTATGTCCGTCATTCCTTCATCTGCCATGCCCCCCCCTCATCACTTTGTCACCTTCTCTTGCCTCCATCTGGCTCCTCTCTCACCACAGCATGCTGGACAGTCACAGCTAGGCTCCTTCACACTGTTTTTGGTCACAACTATCTGTTAGAATTAGTACTTGATGGTATTCATAGATCTTGGGTTCTGGAAAAAATGCAACATACTCATGTGAACAGTACGCATGTGGATGAAGACCCTTTCATTTAGGCCCAGTCTTTTAACTATAGGCCCTTTTCCACCAAAAGCCCAGGAACTGCATTACCAGGAACTTATGCAGCATTTCCACTACATGGAACCGGCTCAATTCCACTCTGATACCAAGTCCCATTCCAGACCATTTCCACTCTGGTACCAGGTCCTATTCCAGACCAGGTCCACTCTGGTACCAGGTCCTATTCCAGACCCTTTCCATTCCAGATCCTCCCTTTCCAGTCCCTGGTCGTCATAGCGATGCGGTGCGTTCCTTCTGTGTGCTCTGCTCACAGTTGCTGATAAACTCACTGGTTGCCTGTTGTCTGGTCAAACTCCTGCTGAACGTTTGCGTCTGAACCTGCTGGACAAACCATGGTGTAGTTTTACAGACTGTCATCATGTGGATTCACCTACTGACAGATTTACTGGAAAAGGGCGGGGCACACACACCACTCTGACCAATCAGAGCTCTGCAGTGTTTACACAGTGTCACCTTTAGGATCCGGTCCCCAGTCCTGGAACCTCAGCAGAGGAGAGACCAAAGAACTTGGACCAGGTACCAGAGTCCAAAAAACTAGTACCAGGTACCAGAGTCCAGGTCCGTTTTCATAATGGAAGCACAAAAAGGCCGAGTCGAGTCGAGCCGGTACCACGAAGTGGAAATGCGGCATTATCTACCAGGAACATTTTTGGGTAAAAGAATTCCTGGTAATTGTGTTTTCACTGCAAAAATTGCCCTGAAAGTTCGAGGTAATTTATGCAAATTGGGTTGATGACATACAGGGAAGTGATAAAAGAAACTGCACTACACCTTCAGTTCAATAAGGGGGGGGGGGGGGGAGAAGAAGCTGAAGGCCCAAAAAACACGATGACGCTGTAAAAGGTGACCAACAAGCAGCCATCATTATTTGTGCGACACAAAACGCCAAGGATGGAGGATGGCGAAGTTGCTCTGTTGTTTCTCATATTTTTCCACATCGCTATTAAAACCATGCGAGCTGCAAGTGGAAGAAGACAGGCGTTCATTACAGAGACATCTGATATTAAAACGTGTTCTGTCTCGACAGTGTCTTCCACCTGTCACCACAACGAGAGGAAACACAACTAATTAGTTTGACCATTTAGGTCGATGCCACACAGCTATTATATCCTCTGGAATAGTTTTTCATATGGCAGTATATATACTACAAACAAAAAGTTAAGGATATTTCTTTTTTTTTTTTTTTGTCCCAGGTGCTATTCATTTAATCTGTCCAATTATGTCTATGTCTGGTCATTAAAAAAATGTGTTTCAATTCAATTCACACGCAAAAAGTAAAAAGAGCTGTGCAAGAATCCCAACTGAAAAAAATATAATTAGAAATATCCTTAACTTTTTGTTTGTTGTGTATATCGCAGGGTTAAAAAAAAAAAATCGCAGTCAGTTTTTTCCAATATCATGCAGCCCTACTTGTAATGTATGTGGAAATGACCAAAAATAGTCACTTGCCTGATAAAGGGTTAACTATGAGAACAGACTGCTTAATAATACAACCCAAGCAAAACAGTATTAACTGGAGCTGAAACGATTAAGGGATTAGGGGTTTGAAGCCAATGCAAAAATTTGCGATTCGATTAATCGACTCGAATTGATTGAAGGGAAATATTCTATGTCAGTTTTCCTGAACTGAAGCTTCTTTGTGTGTCACAATAAGTGTCAGTGTGAAACACAACAGTGGAACCAATGTTTAACAGCAGAGAAATGAAGGAAACAAAGCTGAAGATTCAGGAGAACTGTGGTTGAAGGATTTTTTTTGGATCACTTTGAGTCGATTAATCGTTTGCAGCTCTAGTATTAACGCCCCAGTGGGACTAACTTATTTAAGGACATCCACCCATCCAGTTAGTTGAAGAAAGGCTTTTTGATCTAATAGCATGCTACTATTTCTATTCACCCTGAATTCAAGTAGAATATGTATTATTTCTGTGGTTCTGTGCGAGGTCTTAGCCCGGTTAATTTGGTGCCAGTTTATACAGTGTTACTCTTTGTATTTCTGCATGATTCTCCTCTTCGTTTGTTCAATCATTCATTCATTTGTTTGCTCACACATAATTATCGCCGTGCCCGGCTCTTAGGGAAATTGCGGTGTACAGCGTGAAGGTCACGCAGAGCGGTAAATACGCTGCTGTGTACTTCCACCACGACACAGAACAAATCAAACAACCAGCGACCAGATGGAGACTGCAGGTTCACACATCTGGAAACACCAACTCTGGATGCATTTTATTTTATTTTTTTTTGGACTGCAGTAGTTTTGGTATCAAGGTTCTAATAGTTTTGGATTTTTCATCAGAGTTTAGTTTTATTTAGTTTTGACTTTTTTTCCCTCTAATTCAGTTAGTTTGAATTAGTTTTTAGAGCAGGTTTGCTAGTTTTTATTAGTTTTCTTTTTTTTTTCTAAATGCTTAGTTGTAGTTCAGTTGTAGTTCAGTTGTAGTTCAGTTGTAGTTCAGTGGTCTCTTTTCTCTTCTTCTCTGTGGTCGTACTCAAATAAATGCCAGACAGGACTCTGCTTTAGTCTCCATGTTTCCAGGTAGAGTGGGGACCAGAAGACGACTGGAAACCACAAGTGAACACAAGTAACGGAGCAAAAAGTGTTGGATGGTGGCGCTAGATAAAATTGCTGAACTGAAATAAACTAATTTCATATCAATCCGACTGACAAAGACGAAAACGAAAGGAATTTTTCCATAATTTTTATCCGTTTTAGTTAGTTTTGTAAACACACAATACAGTTTCAGTTAGTTATGTTTTTTTTTCTTTTAATTATAGTTTTCATTTATTTCAGTTAACGAAAATGTTTTTATAATTCTAGTTTTCATCATTTCGTTAGTTTTTATTAACGATAATAACCTTGCTTGGTATCATGTAAAATCCTCGGCAAAATATTCTAATTAGTGTTTAGTAACATTAGTACTTAATGATATTCATAATGTGCACAGTTTCCTCTGCTTGAACACGCTGTTATCGTATAAAGTGGTCATTTATTGACACTTTATTAAGTTGTGCAAGCTCAGCGTTTTCTGTAAGTTCCTCTGAAATCCCTCATTACAGGCTCCGTCCCCTCACCTATGGCAGTCCGTCTGGGAATCGGATTCACATTAATGGTCGACTATTTAATAAATCAATGACATAATGAGAACAGCGACTGGGGACGTTTTTTTTTGGTCATTTCTTCCTTAATTGCACAGGCTTGTTTGGATGTTTCAAGGACGTTTTTGCCCTCTGCTCCTCTTCATTTCCAGCCCCTGCTTCTCTTATGTTTCTCTTATTATTCATGCCCTCTCCGATTCAGAGCTAATTATCCCAATGACCTTACAGACTGTCCACCGGTACCTTTGGATAGACCGGGATTCTAATTAACTTGATGACTCATGTCACAAAACTATTTGTTTATTTAAGAAAAAAAAAGATGAAACAGGGACTAAGGGGCTGTGGTTTTAAAGTGATGCAGTGAATCCCCACAGCTCCCAGTGCCACATCTGGTCCATCACAGCCACCAGGCCTCCTGCCAGAGCCGGCTCCAGCACATGGGTTCATGTTGGGCTGGTGGCAGTAAACCAGCCCCCGCCTCTGCCCCGGGGGGGTCTTTATACGCTCAGCAGAATCTGTTTGTTGCTCTGTGTTTACACTTATCAATAACACAATACTTGCCTTGATTTTTGTTTATTCCAGTGACAGTATGAGCCAAAAAAATGGACTCAAACTGCGCACAGAAGCATCTGTGGGGCTCTTCTGTTTCTTTTTTAAAACGCTCAGTGAAAGTGTTTACAGCATGAAAAGGATCAGCGCTGTTAACATGGACTGACTGTAGTGTTTAAGTGTCAGAATAGGAGCAGACAGTTGGTGTTAGGCTTCGTTCACACTGCAGGTAAACGTGGCCCAAATCCCATTTTTTTACCCATATGTGACCTGTGTCCGATCTGTTAACCCTGTAAAGCCTGAACCATTAAATCACTGACAGAAAATTCCAGTTCTTTGAAACTGGAGCCTTTATTGGTCCTTCTGAACAACCAAAAGCTTTTTTTTTTCAAATATCAATTTCCATGTATGAGTTTCAATTTTATATCATATTTGATCCCTTGTGTCTCAGTGCTCAAATATGGTTATTTTTGAACAAACAAAAACATAATATAACACAAACATGTTTAACAAATTAATTCCTTTTCTAAATTGTCAGAGTTCTTCCTCCTTCCTCATTAATGACAGTCTTGTAATGTCACGAATTCCTCCCCCTGGTGGATTAACTGTGTATTGCATGTATCTAATTGTATACATCAGGTTTTTCAAGAAAAAAAAAAATCACACTGATCATGTAGAGGGCTTCAAAACTTATGTATCAAATATGATACTTTGGTGTTACAGGGTTAAAGACAGTTTGAACAGTTTCTCTGTTTCTGATATAATAAACCTCAACTTTAATCGGAGCTTTTATGAACATTTTCATAGTCAGTGAATTAAATACAGGAACATATTTACTAAAAAAAAAAAATAAATACAGGGGATAATGTTATAATAAATGGGAATAAATCACTTAAGAAAGGTTAGATATAGACAACATTTCATTTGGGAACTGACATAAAAGTAGCTGTGGGTCTGTATGGGTTCAACGAGAACATACCAAAGATAGAAGTCTCTGGTGAAGACACAGTCTATGTACAAGCTGCTTCTGCAGAAGCTCTGATGTCAGGCTGACACATAATAGTTTGGCTTGTTGTGGATGAGACCAAATTCAGCCTTTGTAATGTAGTTACAGTCTCCTTTTGTGCTCCCACGCAGTAAACTAGATACCCGGGTTGGTTAGCTCACATTTTCCCCCTTTCAGATCAATTTACCGAGCTGTGAATCCACCGTGCACCTATAGACTCTGCCTGCGGATCAGCAGATCCCTTCATTATGGACTGGCCTCAGCTCCACAACATCCTACGTAGGAATGTAACAGTTACCATTATAACGATAACCACGGTAAAAAAAATTAGTATGACCGTTTAAATTCTTTTGTGTTTTTTTTTAATAATTGTATTTGTGGATTTTCAACAGCATAACATGGATGCATCATACAATCTGTCCATTTCTACTGTCTTTTTAAACACAAGTGCCCACCCCCAACTGGAATCTAAACATAAACATGTAAATATATTTACCACAAGACATCAGGATTATGAACAGGAGGGGTATAGTATTCATACAAAGTCTAGATGTGAAAACATAGTAAAAGCAAAAATAAATATATAAAATAAGACTGAATAGATAACTATTATACATATATTAAAAAAAGACAAATAAATCTGTACCACACCTACAGTTCTCCAGGTGATGAGTGGTGGTTTGGTGTTCAAGTCATCATATGTTACTCATTCTATCAGTTTCTGTGAATTGTACAAAAGGCTGCAATGCTTTATGGAATTCTGCTGTTGATCCTGCAAACGTTCATCTCATGTTCTCCAAATGAAAAAACCTCATAATGTCTGCGATCCACTGATCAGGTGTGGGAGGGGTTTCCTGTGTGGGAGGGGTTTCCTGGTTCCACCGTTTAAATTCTAATTATCATCATAACCGTGTTTGATTACCGCACATTCTGGAGAAGCAACAGCATTCCAGGTGCTATCTATCTATCTATGAAAAGAAACTAAAACAACTCAAACTTGATCTGGAAAATGGTCAAACAGTGTCCATAAGGTTCCATCTTTAAGACACATTTGTATATTTGATTGTTTACATGTTAATATTTAAATATATAACATTATTTCAGTGTGTGTATTAGTACTTTTTGAACATTTTGAGCAACACTATTGCAATAATAATGACAGCCATGATAATTCTAGTCACAATAACAGTGATATGACATTTTCATATTGTTACATCCCTAATCCTCCAGCAGCTTCAGTTCTCCTGCTTCCTTCTCATTGGTGACCACTGCTGAGTCCACAGATCATCTGAACCTATATTCAGCCTATGGTGTGAATTGTGAAGTGACTCCGTCTGTTGCCGCGGCGCATTAGGACTCCTTCACAGAAACAGCTGTGTTTTAGAAGCTCTACAAATGACCAAGTGTAAGTGGAGTCGCACTGGAGGGGCAGACGTAGCTGTTATTTCCTGTCATGCAACCCCCCCCCCCCCCGGAAAATCTAAACATATTTTGCATTCCATTCTAAAGGTAATGCAATTAATCACTCGTAAAATCCCTAAACCCCTCATTAAGCTGATATACTGTAACTGTGATTGGCAGATGGCCCAGAAATATGAGTCAAACCCAACTCTGGTGATGAACTGATGTGATGTGATGGCATGAGATGATGACACAGTGTCCTCATTCAGAGGAAAGAAGAAGAAAATGGAAAGTTTACTAGTCAGGACCTATAGCGCATGTTTCATCCAGATTACAATACAAAAACTTTCCACAAAGATAATAAATAACAGGTAAAACTTCAAGATTCAGTGTGTGACATTTAGTGACATCTAGTGGTGAAGCTGCAGACTGCAACCAAATCAATACCCTCCCACCCTCTGTGAGCCTCCTGTCTAGGACTGTGTATCAGCAAGAATCTGGCGATACAATAAAAATCACAATACTAGGATCATGATACGATATATTGCGATATATCACGATACTGTTAACAAGGCAATATTTTTTGTTTTGTTGGGGTTTTTTTTAAATTATTTCTTGGAAAAACTCATAGTGCAGCATTTGGACAAGTACATTTTTAACATGCGACTTCACCAGTACAAAAAATACACAAATAAATAAATAAATAATGTTTTGCAGACATTACAGTTTTAGATTCTGCTTAAATGTTTGGACTCTACTGCGAAAAGAATCCATAGTGTTCAGTCCCTGAATCATCCAACATCAGAACATTATTTTTGTCCATTCCCAATAAAAAAACAACAAACATTTGCCTCTTTCAGACAAACTAGAAGAATTAGAAAAATGTTGTGATAGAACAGTAGATCCTGATGTGATCAAATAAAGATGTGTTTAGTATTTGTGCAGATTTCTGGTGCAATTCAATTCTTCCAGGAAATAATCTTTAAAAAGAAAAAAAGAAAAAAAAATTGCCTTTTTAACAGTATCGTAATATATCGTGATATATCGTATCATGATCCTAGTATTGTGATTGTTATCGTATCACCAAATTCTTGCCAATGCACAGCCCTAGTCTACACACAAATACAAGTGGATGATCCATGCTATAAATGCAAATATGGAACTAGTGTAGACACATGGCAGCACAACATGGTCAGCCTGTTCTGTCTGTAGATATAATGACTCACTGTATAGGAACGGAAACATGATTCATATTTTCCTGTGATAAAACACATATGAAAACATAATTATGAATGTCGAATGGAATTTCTGCAGTGAAATCCTGGAATATTCCTCTAAATTATACACACTGGACCTCTAAGGCACAGCTAAATTGGCTCTGAAGGTGAACTATTAGGAGGTAAATAGATGGATGTTCAATATACTGGCTGTGATGAATACAAAATCATCAGATAATTGCACTAGGAGTCCAAACCTGCCTCTACAGCAACACAGCTGAATGTTTTATTAATGTATGAGGATGAATAATAATGTTTAGCTTGTTAGATATATATGATAAATTGCCTTTTTTGTCTCTAAAACTAGGGGTACTTGTTACAAATGACACGCTTGCTGTCTAGTTGTGCAGTTTGCTAAATGAAATGACTATAATGTGCATGTATTCATTCTAAATTGTAATGCAGCAGCACGGAGAAAAACGGTAATTAGGTCCCACTAGATAGATTATGAGGCTGTCATTGATGACTTCTCTGCAGAAAGGACGTAAAAAGTGGTAGCAAATGGTAAAGTAACTAATTAAAATAGAAGTTGGATAGTTGATTATGTGGTTGTAGAAAGTAGATGGTTTAAGGCAGTGTGTTGGATTCAGGGGATAGAACGGAGTCACATGAAAGCTGCGTTTTAGCTCCCTCTGCCAGGAGGTGTTGGGGTCACTTTACTTTGTGTGTTTGTTTGTGTGTGTGTGTGTGTGTTTGTTTGTTTGTTTGTTTTCATCTTCAGTGTAAAACTCTTCCACCCATCTTTCCCAGATCTTCCCCACAGATAGGCCTAGGCCCTGGGACCAACCCAGTCCATTTTGGTCCCAGTAGGACAAAGTTCAAGGTCACAGCAAGGTCACAACATCTACAGTTTTCCATCTGTCATCACTGAGACATTTTCCAAAATTCATCCAAAATTCCAAACGACTCCGATTCTCCTCCAGTTGGATCCACCTGTAGCTTAGAACAATCTGGAATGTATGTGGAACTAAATTGTCCACATCCACTGTGGAATGTGGACTCTGTGGACATTTACATTGAACATTGAAAATCCCATTTCCCACACATTTAAAATTAGAACTCAACTAATATTGATGTGAATTGAATCTAATTGGACAGACACATGACTGGGACCAGATTCAACTGTTTCTGTGTATGGAACAACCTGGAAACTGTTGGATTTAAACAGAAACAGTGGATCCACACATGCACAAGTTCAGGGTGAAGGAGGAGCTCTGAGTTCTGAACACTGGTTACATCATGGGTCTCCACCACAGAGTCCACGCTGTTGCATGACCATTTTTTCCCAGAATAGACAAATCACTAAATCATAAACACTGCACTTTTAAACTTAACCACGTCTTAGTTCTAATGTAAAGCTACCTAAACCTAGCACATATAACAGAATAATAGAATAAGGCTACGTTCAGACAGCAGGTCTAAATGCACAATTTGGATTTTTTGGTGAAGTCTAATGTAGAGGGCTTCAAAACTCATGTATCAAATCTGATACGTTTGGCGTTATAGGGTTAATAAACTGTGATGTTTAAGCATTTCATCCTGCTGTTCACTCCAGAAATGTGGAAAACTGCTGATTCATTTATTCATTTATTTTTTCATTCTCTGTCTGATAAAATAACTAAATATACTGAAACACTGGGATCGACTGTTTGTTGGTCAGCCTGTCCGAGGTCCCTGACACTGTGAGGTGCGAACAGGGAATACTAATGAAAGGACGGTGTAGTTTTGTCACCTCAGCAGCCGGACAGTTTGGTGTCAAAGCAGATTAGTCAGCTCTGGTTTATAGAGTCCTGTAGACTGGATTCACCTGTCTGAGAAGAGGCCATGCCAAGTCCGGTGTGGATGGAGGCCAGGGCCGGACACACTCATACAGGGACACAGGTGCAACACACACACACACACACACACACACACACACCCACACACACACACACACAGGTATGCTGAATCACGAAGTGCTGAATCATGTGTGAGACTGAAAGAGAGAAAGAGACAGAACCAGATAAAGCATCTGCAGCAGTGGTTCTCCTACAGTGGAACCTCTCAAGGGTATTATCGTTAATAAAAACTAACAAAATGATGAAAACTAGAATTGAAAAAACATTTTCGTTAACTGAAATAAATAACAACTATAAATAAAATAAATAATGATAACTAACTGAAACTGTATTGTGTGTTTACTAAACTAACTAAAACAGATAAAAATTGTGGATCAAATTCCCTTCGTTTTCATCTTTGTCAATGTCAGATTGATGTTCAATGGATTTCTTTGTCTCTCTCAGTTTTCTGTGCTGTCTCCATACGACACTTTTTGCTCCGTCACTTGTGTTCACTTGTGGTTTCCAGTCGTCTTCTGGTCCCCACTCTACCTGGAAACATGGAGACTAAAGCAGCAGAGTCCTGTCTGGGATTGATTTGAATAGGAGCACAGAGAAGAAGAGAAAGAGACCACTGAACTACAACTGAACTACAACTGAACTACAACTGAACTCAACTAAACTACAACTAAAACTAAGCATTTAGAAAAAAAAGAAAACTAATAACTATCAAACCTGCTCTAAAAACGAATTAAAACAACTGAATTGGAGAAAAAAAGTCAAAACTAAATAAAACTAAACTAGAATGAAAAATCCAAAACTATTAGAACCTTGACACACACACACACCACACACACACACACACACACACACACACACAGGAGGTATGCTGAATCACAAAGTGCTGAATCATGTGTGAGACTGAAAGAGAGAAAGAGACAGAAGCAGATAAAAGCATCTGCAGCAGTGGTTCTCCTACAGTGGAACCTCTGATTGCTTTCCTGTAGCATTGACCCTCTTTATCTCTGTAATTACAGCATGTGAAATGATCCTAAGTAAGGAGTAAGGAAGTAAGGACGAATGGTTTTGAATGGGAGTTGGGACTGTTTCTAGTGGTGTTTCTGCAGCTGAACCTTTGCTCTGTTCAGGATACTTCGACATGCGCGTCCTCAAACTGCTGTCTGTACCAAGGTTCCAATAGTTTGGGATTTTTCATTGTAGTTTAGTTTTATTTAGTTTTCACTATTTTTCTCTAATTCAGTTCATTTTAATTCGTTTTTAGAGCAGGTTTGATAGTTTGTATTAGTTTTCATTATTTTCTGAATGCTTAGTTTTAGTTTAGTTGTAGTTTAGTTGTAGTTTAGTTCAGTTGTAGTTCAGTTGTAGTTCAGTTGTAGTTCAGTTGTAGTTTAGTTGTAGTTTAGTTGTAGTTCAGTTGTAGTTTAGTTGTAGTTCAGTTGTAGTTCAGTTGTAGTTTAGTTGTAGTTTAGTTGTAGTTTAGTTGTAGTTCAGTTGTAGTTCAGTTGTAGTTCAGTTGTAGTTCAGTTGTAGTTCAGTTGTAGTTTAGTTGTAGTTTAGTTGTAGTTCAGTTGTAGTTCAGTTGTAGTTTAGTTGTAGTTCAGTTGTAGTTCAGTTGTAGTTCAGTGGTCTCTTTTCTCTTCTTCTCTGTGCTCCTATTCAAATCAATCCCAGACAGGACTCTGCTGCTTTAGTCTCCATGTTTCCAGGTAGAGTGGGGACCAGAAGACGACTGGAAACCACAAGTGAACACAAGTGACGGAGCAAAAAGTGTCGTATGGAGACAGCACAGAAAACTGAGAGAGACAAAGAAATCCATTTTGTTTCAATCTGACATTGACAAAGACGAAAACGAAGGGAATTTTATCCATAATTTTTATCCGTTTCAGTTAGTTTTGTAAACACACAATACAGTTTCAGTTAGTTATTGTTTTTTTCTTTTAATTATAGTTATTTATTTCAGTGAATGAAAATGTTTTTACAATTGTAGTTTTCGTCGTTTCGTTAGTTTTCGTTAACAATAATAACCTTGGTCTGTACTGTCTTAATTCCCCTGGAAACATAAATACAAATGAAAGCCTTTTATCTCAGGTAGCTGCATGGAAGCAAACATAAAAGGTATAGTTTCAATGCAAATTTTAAATGTTGTAATGACTTTTTTTGGTGAAGTTTAAGGTGTGGTGGGTGTAAATTGGAAGTGGTTACGTGGGATATTTCTTCTTCTTCTTTTTTTTTTTTTTTTTAACTTGTCTTGTCCAGCATCCTAACAGCAGAATGGTAGTCTGGCTCCTCAACACATTTGCTTTGCCAAAGGAATCTTCATAAAGTATACGAGGCTGCCCCTGATATTCTGCTGACTTTATTTTGACTTTTGTTGAACCACATTTAGATGCTGGACCTGACATGAAGGAACAGGGGGAGAAGAGAAGGAAAGAGTGAAGGGGGGAGAAGGAGGAAGAAGAAGGTGGCGAAGACCCTCACAAGAAAATATCAACAAAACTAACATAACACTCATAACTAGAACCAGAACTGAGTAAACTGGGCAGAAGAAAAAAAAAAAAAGAAGAAATTACAATGAAATTAAATAAATAAGACCAATTAAATGAGATATCAGAAAGAAAAACATGAACAAAATATCATAAACAACGACAGCACAAATAATACCAGCAACAGCAGCAGTTCTTCACATTAATCTCCTGCGACATGGAATATTTCTTAATGCAAATAATTCTCCAAACCAATTAAAAGAAAAACAAAAAGTCTGGGATTTTTGGAAATTTGTTCTGATGTGTATTTTGGGAAGTGGAGTTCCACGCAGCTGCAGGAGCAAGAGGCAATGACGCCATTTTCGTGTTTGTTGCCGCTGCGGCCATAATGCGGCTGCGTTGAACTCCACTTCCCACAATGAACGTCACGACAAATTTCCGAAAACGCCCAAATGACCTACTGGCTCTGTTTGTAATGAAATGGACTGTTTATGGTGGAGTACACTTCCAAACTGTTCACTGTGAGGGAAGAGATTCAGGTGCATAACAACAGAAAGACTTCTGGATTTGTGATAGTTCGACTATGACTGGAGTTTTAAAGATCTGATGAAAAACTAGTGACAAAAGTCCTACTGAGCTTTAAAATGATTTTGAGTGGATTTAAAATGAGAGCAGCTCCTTCAGTTGGATCTCCGTCTGCAGGTTGTTCCAGGCAGTAGGAGCAGAATATTTAAAGGCTGTCTTTCCCAGTTCTGTTTGGACTTTTGGAACTCGTACAGATAACAGATCCTGAGACCGGAGACTGTCGTTATTAAAATCATTCCAACAGATGTAGAGCAGCAAATCTGATGGAAGCATACTGTACCTAAAACACATTTAAAGATGAAAGAATACCAGTGTTTTAGTCTGCACGTTAAAAGATCTGATCATTCAAATGGAATAAGAATATTACTTGTATCTCGCTCTTTACGGTAATGACTTTTTTTTTCTGATATAAGGTTCCATCTGGATGAAGCAGGACCTCTACTGCCTTTAGCAGTGGTTTCCAACCTTTTTTTCACTTGTGACCCCATTTTAACAGCACACATTTCTGGCGACCCCAGACATTCAACATAGGGACTTTTTTTTTTTGCTAAAATTAATTTGTTTTTGATCATGTAATAGTTTGCTATACTATGTTACAAATAAACATTAATGTTAGAGGACATTTAGTCTGAATAATGTCTATGATTGTGGACAGAGGCAGTAAATCCAGGTGTAGATTAAAGGCTCAGGATCTGTCCAGTCAGTCCAGCTGTGATTTACAAGGAGGACAATTAATACTGAACAAACAAGACTGAAACTATGAATTATGAAAGAGCTGCAGCATCTGAAACTGACCACAGTGAACATTTGACACAAACAGAACCACAGTGCTGCAGTTTCAGCTTCAGTTTTGGATTGTGATTGTTTCTGTCAACTCATCATATATTTTTTATTAGCAAGTTTTTTTTAAATTTTTTTTTATTTTTATCAATCACTAGAAATTTCAGGCGACCTCATTTGAATTCCAGGTGACCCCACATGAGGTCCCGACCCCAAGGTTGAAAAACACTGGTCTATAGTTGCAGATGTTTATTTTCTGTGCTTAATGAGCTCAACTTTGACATTACGTACTTATTATTTCAAATCAAGATTACAAAAGCTTAACTTAAAATGAAGTGAAATTTATCACATCAAAAAATACAATTCATTCATCACAGCGGCAAGCGAATGACATTTATAGAAGGATAATTAAAAGGAGCCTGGCCTCATTATCATGTTCTCTCAAATGGCATTTAGTTGCACGACACACATCCAGTTGTGAGGGGCGGAAATGTTCTGCGCTGCAGGTCTGTCCTCTGTGAACGCTGCCTGGGAGCCCAGCCGCCGGCTGATGACTGCATACAACTGCTTCCTGTCACATGAACTGATGTGATGTGACATGATGTGTGTGTGAGACGTGCAGACGACTGTGGCGTGTCCGTGCGTTTTAAGCGTGTGCATCTTGTCATGTCATTGTGTGTACTGTACCTTAGAGAGCGTACTGTATACGACAGCTGCACTGGATTATTGATATCGTTACATTAATTACAAGTATAATACTATGGAAGTCAATCTGTCTCATCAGATTTGGGATGATTAAAGCCATTGAATTTCTAGCACTGAATTTTTTTTTAACTGAAATCAAGTATCTGAATTTTTGTCTCTGAATTCAACTATATTCTTAAATTTAGAATAAAACGAATTCAGATGCAAAAATTCAGTGGCAAAAAATTCAGATGCAAAAAATTCAGTTGACACACCCACGCTGACCGTCTTCTGGCTGTTGGTTCGACTGGAGATAGAATCGATTGCTTATCTTTGGTGTCCCAGATGTGTGGATCAGAATTTTTGCTTCTGAATTTTTTGCATTTGAATTTTTTTTTTTTATTCTAAATTTATAAACACAACATATTATTTAACATACTTAAATTAAGAGACAAAAATTTTACATACTTAATTTCAGTGCAAAAAAATTCAGTGCTTCAAATTCATGGCTTTTATAATCCAGAATCTGATGAGACAGATTTACTTCCATTAATACGTACATGTCTTTGTACTGTAACTGTTTTTACACTCTTATTTATTAACAAATACTGATTCCTCGTAGTCGTCTATGCTGTTGTCCTAAAACAGACAAGCTGAGTCAAATTATTCATTCACGTCATTTTCTGAACCCGCTTCATCCTCACTGGGGTCATGGGGGTCACTGGAGCCTATCCCAGCTACATAGGGGCGAAGGGGGGTTCACCCTGGACTAGGGCTGGTATCGGCAAGAATCTGGCGATACGATACAAGTCACAATACTAGGATCATGATATGATATTCACGATATATCATGATACTGTTAAAAAGGCAATTTTGTTTGTTTCCTTTTTTTTTTAAAATATTATTTCCTTAAGAATTGAATACACCAGAAATTTGTAAAAATTCTAAATATATTTTTATTTAACCCAAACAGGATCTATGTTCTATCACCAAATGTTCCAACTGTGTTCAAACTGAAATTCTGTTTTACAGACATTCCAGTTTCAGATCCTGTTCAAATGTTCAGATTCTATTAGTTCACAACTGACATCAGAACAGATTTGAGTTCAATCCACAAAGGAACCAACATTATTGAATAAAAGAGTGTTAAACAAAAATAAATAAAATAAACAAAAATGAACCTCCACAATATCTGCATTTGAATAAATACCTAAAAATATTGGTACAGTACTTTTTCATATCGATACAGTATCGTGAAATGAAATATCACAATATATTTCAGAACCGATATTTTCTTACTGCCCTGTTATTGCACAGATTTACTCCAGGAAATTAAAAGTATCCTTAATTCATCCTCGTGTAAGAAAACTAAATGACCAATCACAACTTGAATCAATAAACCAAACAGTCGTCGCAGCCCAAATGTCAGTCTGTGGAACACTTTGAACGTCCTGCTAAAGTCTTTGGAAGGTGAGACTGTTGGAAAGTTGTCCAGTCCTGAACATGTTTTAGCTTGGGGAGCAGGTGTGTGTTAACCCAGATTTGGAACTGCTGAAGCGCACATAGTCCAGGCTGTGCAGCTGGTTGTTTATATTTAATGTCTCCAACAAGAACAGCCATGTGGAAGGAGATACTGTTGTGCAAAGCACACCAAGTTCTGTTTTACAGGCTCCTAAAGGCACACCTTTCAGATGAATTCTCCATAATGTTATTTCTGAAACAACGGGGAGCAGCTAAGCTAAGCACTCCAACTGCTGCTGCTGCTGCATAAGTATTGATTTATTTTTATTTTGTACAGGTGAGCTTTGAATACAGATGAATGTGCACGATCAAGCAAAAGTTTCATTTAGGGATGTAACCATTACCGGTATAAACCATAAACCGTGGTAAAATTATTATAGAAAGACGTTTAAAGACGTATTCTAACGTCTTAAACATTTGTTACCTATCTTGAATTGTATTACTCATTACTGTTTGAGTACTACAAGCACAAAACTATTTGCAGGTGCAGAAAATGACGACCTTGACAAATGCCTCAGCGCTCCCTTCCTCATTATATAGATTATTTATTGTGACACACTGGTCTTAAGCCATATTCCAACATGACAGTGTTCCTAAGCTCCTGTAAGCTCGGTGCAGCAGTGACAGGACTGTGTAAATAGCCATCCAGATTTCAATTAAATGTGTAGTACATAATTACCACCCCGTGCACCAACAAATGGGTGTACTGTTTTCCTGCTTGTGTGTGTGTGACCATCACATTTTAATAAATGGCATAAAGGTCCACACTGTAATTTTTAGTGACATGTAGCAGTGAAGTTTCAGATTTCAGCCTACTGACTATCTCCCACACATTCCTACAGAGCATAAAAAACATAAAAGTCCCACATTCGAGCCAGTTTGTTTGTGTTTTTCTGTCCTTAGCTTTTAGGTGAAGGGATATGAACTGGAACTGTGGTAGGAGGCAGTAATGCACCATAAGAGTGGAGAGCAGCCACTGTACAATGACAAAAAGAGCAAAAGAAAGTCTGTTTGGAGCTGGTGTGTGTCACTGGATGAGCTGAACTGAGGGTGAATATTTGTGTGACACCAGGTGGAAGTGGCATCCTCCTCCAGTCTGTTTGTCTGTGGGTTATGGCTTTGGAAGTTCCCCTTCCTGGGTCCCAAAAACAACCCTGCCTGGCTGCAAATGCATCCTGAAAACAGCACTTTAAAACGGTTGGAAAACTAGACACACAGACAGACACACAGATGGATAGATAGATACACACAGACACACACCAGACAGACAGACACACACACCACACACAGACACACACACACACACACAGACAGACACACAGATAGATAGATAGATAGACAGACAGACAGACACATACATACATACATATATCCATCCATCCATCCATATGTACGTACATACATACAAACATATATATATATGTCAGGGTAGAGACTGTGATCTGGTAGGATCGGCGATTCTACCAGTAGAGACTCTGATCGTAGCTCTACTGGTAGAAACTCCAATCCGAACCCTAACCCTAACCCTTACTACTGGCAGGATCGGAGTTTCTACCAGTAGAGACTACGATCAGAGTCTCTACTGGTAGAATCGCCGATCCTACCAGATCGCAGTCTCTACCCTGACATATACACACACACACATACACATGTACATATACATATATACATACATACATACATAGACTTTATGATCCCAAACTGGAAACTGTAGTGCAGCAGCAGCAGCAGCATGACACTAAAAATAGAAGATAAGAATAAAAATAGAATACAGCACAAACACAGTATCCATAATAAATTAAAAGTGTAAAAAAGAACTGGTAGAAAATCAGGACAAACTGATCAAACCGTACGGTATCCCCCTCATTTGCACATGTTCCACCAAAACTGTTTCTCCCACAGCAGTATTTTGCAGACATCCGTCCTTCCTCTGCTCAGCTTCACCTCAGAACTGTCCCAAACACCCGAGAATTTTCCTCCTAATCCCAGAACACATACCTGCTGTCTACACCAGTGGCCCAGTGCTACTGAAATAAAGACACAGGTGTGGATCTGCAAGACTGGTCCAGAGCTGCTGTAGAAACATGTCCAAATGGTGTGGCCTTGGTTCAGATTGGGTTGTGATATTTTCCCCCCTTATCTCTTTGGTTGAGCACATTTCTAGAACAACTACACATTAAAATTTATGAAGAAAGACTCAGCTTCCTCTTAAAACAAACAAAAACAGTTTGAGGATGCCTCCGTTGCACTCTGCTTCGATTAGACTGCGGATGGATAACTAGATGTGTTTGGCCTGCTCAGTGGGGTGAACCGTTGTGGAGCCCCCCTCCCAGCCCAGTGGTGGGGGGGGCTGTTATCTGTCCTGTGTGTTGGACTTCCAGCCTGCGGGGGCTAAAGAGCTCTGTCCTCTGTCTGAACAAGACACATTCCCCAAGAGACCGACCTTTAACCAGGCAGCAGTTTAGGATCTGTGTTAGCATCTGCATTTAAAACATCTGAGTGTGTGTGTGTGTGGTGTGTGTGTGTGTGTGTGTGTGTGTGTGGAGCTTTTCGTTATTTACACTGTACATTTAACACTGCTTCATTAAAATACCATAAATATTGACTTTGACCCTATTTGTTGCCTGAAACACTAATGGAACACACACATCAGCTTAGGTTCCGATTCACTGGATGAATTTGGAAAGTGCAAAAATGACACTGGAGATACGAACAGTCAAGGAAGTCAAACTCCTTTTAGTTCAGGGGTCACATGTAATCCAACTGTGATCCCAACTATCATAATAACATAGAAATAATGGCTCAAAATTTCTGTTTGGTTTAATGTGGAAAAAAATATCAAAAATGATATCTATAAATAATGACAACTCTAAATGTTCTCTTTGTTTTAGTGCCGAAATAACATGTTTACTTTAACAAACTATCCTTTAACAATAAAATATGAATAACCTGAACAAATATAAAACGACCCGAAATGTCTAAAGAAAAGTAAGTGCAATTTTCACAGTATTCTGTCTGTTACTGAATGTTTGGTGCCGTTGTAAATCTGATCTGATACTGTAATGTGCATGTATAAATGATAAGTTTAGGCATAAAACTGTTAAAATTGCACTTTTTTTTTTTAAAGAAATTTCAGGGGTTTTTTAGATTATTCTGTAACTTTTTGTTTGGATAGTCTTTAAATATGAATATTTTCATTACTGACTGTTATTTTTTGCACTAAACAAATCCTTGGAGTTGTCATTATTTATCGCAGAGGTGTCAAACTCATTTTCTTCCAGGTTCCACATTCAGCTCAGTTTGATCTGAACACAAGTTCTTGAACAGAAGAACCTAGAAATAATGACAACTGACCATTTTTTATATGCAAAAAATAACATTACATTATGAAAACATTTACATTTTACAAACTATCCAAACAAAAAAGATGTGAATAACCTGAAAAAACTGAATTTTCTGAAGAAAAATAAAAAGAAATAATAATAGGAAGAAAAATTTGATCAGTATTCTGCCTCAACTTATGATTTCTACATGTGCATTACAGATCAGATCTACCAAGACACAAAACTGGCAGAAGATTGTTCAAATTACACTTATTTTTTTTAGACATTTCAGGTTGTTCATATTTGTTCAGGTTATTGATGTTTTATTATTAAAGGAGATCAGAATTTAATGTTCTTTGCAATAAATCAAAGAGAAAAAATCGGTGATCCATTATTTACAGGCATGATGTCGGATTATTTGTTTCACATTAAACCCAGAAGAACATTTGCAGTCATTATTTCTAGGTTATTCTGCTGTTATTTTCCAGTTTGATGCCTTGACTGTTAATATCTGCTGTACTTTGTAAATTCACCCTGTGGGCCAGATCGGAGCCTTTGGCGGGCCGCTTTTGGACCCGGGCCGCATGTTTGACACCTGTGTTTTATCGGCTGCTCTGCTGTGTTTTTACCGGTCCGGTCCACTGGAGATTACATTGAACTGAATCTGGCACCTGAACTGAAGTGAGCTGGACACCCTTGGCTTAACGAAACCCAGTTTGGACTTTTTTGGGTTTCTTTTTTCCTCTCTGTTACACTTGGTATTCATCTTTTCCAACTGCAGATAACGTCCCCCCTCTCTCACCCTCAGTGTGTGGTTTTTCTCACTCACACGAACACACACAAAGGAGCAGGTAATGAAAAAGGCCATAACCTAATGGACTCCTCTGGTCCAAATGTGTGTAGAAGTGAAGGACAGTGGTTGTCCTGGCCTCCTCCTGTCCTCTGTGTTTGAACACAGCTCTGTGACCGTGGACATAATGGCTCTTGAATGGTGTTCTTGCTCCGCTCACTCAGGGAGGCTCACTCTGGGCCCATGGGCTGGAAAAATCCCACACTCCTCTGCATGACAGATTTTTTTTTTTTCCCTCCCCTCCATCCCCTGTAGATTTAACCCATTTTCCCTCGCCAAGTCACTCAGTGCTCCTTCTGTTGCTGGTTGGTCTTGTTAACTGCAGTAGAGAGTGTTATTGCACGGCCATATGGTTTAGTGTACAGAGTTAACTGTCAGACCCATGTTGAGAAAAAAAAACACCTTCAAATAGCCTAAAAATTCAGTTTTCATAGATAGTGGAAGGATTTTTTATGTATTTTATTTATTTATTTATTTTGCACATCATAAAACAGCAAGAGAAAATTAAAAAAACAACATTCAAACAAGTAACATCATTGTGCAGGAGAGGATAGAAGCAAAAAAGGCTGATATGAATACCTACCCGGAAATAAACAATACACAGAGAAAAAAAGAAAAAGAAAAAAATCATTAAAACTACAATATAACTGAATTAATAAACTAAAGTAAAACAATAAAAATGCAAATCACATCACAAATCATCAAATCAAATGATATACAGCCTTACATTTTTTCATGAATTCGAGTCCTTTTCAGATACTTGTTAAATAATGATGTCTATAGTTACCAGATGTTTATTGTCAGTGCTTAATGAGCTCAACTTTGACATTACATGTGTATTATTTCAAATCAAAATTACAAAAGACTGACTTAAAATGAAGTGAATTTTTTATTTATTTATTTTTTTTTTATTACACCAAACATTAGAAGCAAACAATTATTTCCGACACTTTTTAAACAGTGATAAAGAGGATGTTGATTGAAGTTCAGGTCGTAGATTATTCCACAGATTCGGTCCACCATATTTCAGAGAATACTGACAGACAGAAGTTTGGATGATCCCTGATGCTCAAGACAAGATGCACGACAGTCATTTATGGGGAAGTTTCAAATGATGGGGTTGCATTTTCAGAACATTAGCATCCACCACTGTCACATGAACATAATATCTGACTGTCTGTGTTAGATGTAATTCATAAAGTGTCTTTACAATTTAATCTAGAGCTGTACGATTAATCGATTAGGTGTTTGAAGCCAATGCAAAAATTCACTTTTCGACTAATCGACTTGAATTGATTGAAGGGAAATATTCTTGTCAGTTTTCTTGAATTGAAGCTTCTTTGTGCGTCACAATAAGCGTCCGTGTGAAACACAACAGTGGAACCAATGTTTAACAGCAGAGAAATGAAGGAAACAAAGCTGAAGATTCAGGAGAACTGTGGTTGAATGATTTTTTTTTGGATCACTTTGAGTCGACTAATCATTTCAGCTCTAATTTAATACATTTATTATTATCTTTTGTAATAAATGGTTTAAATTGTAGAGACTTTGCGAACACCCTGTGCTCCGTACAACATACAAACTGAAGTCGTACTTTGACGATCTAACAGTCGACACGTTCTCAGTCAACTAGTGGCAGCCTCTGGACTGCAGTGGTTTTAAAGTCGACCTCCGTGTTTGTATTTGATGCACAGTTTTTTGGGGTTTTTTTACTGGAATTTACAGCCATTATTCCACAGTTCTGATGTCCAGGTCAGACTCACACTTACAAATAACTGTTAAAATAGAAAAACTATGCTTACCGTAGCTGTCTGTCATTCTTCTGAAAGCTTTAATTTTCAATTGAACTTTCAGTGAATCTTTGTGTCTATCATACCGTGATTCGCCTGAATTTACTTTTAAAAACGTTCATCGGTCCATCAGCAGCTCAGATATTTACTAAATCTGTTTCCGTTCCTCTTATTTGCCTTTATCTCTTGCTTGCCACAACAATTTTCCACCTTTTTTCTCCTAAGTCTCTCATCATTTAGGATTAAAAAAAAAAGCAAATTGAAAATGAAAATTAAAAACACTGAATGGAAATGTACCCAAAGCAACCCAGCATGCATCAGTTAATTAATCCAATGCTTACCAAAAGCATATTAAAATTCCTTCATTCATTCATTCATTCATTCATGCACCCATTTATTTATTTGTTTGTTTATTTATTTATTTATTTATTTATTATTCATACATTTAGTCATTTATTTATTCATTCATTCATTTTTAAACATTTATTTATTTATTCAGTCATGTATTCATTCATTCATTATTAATTATTTATGTGTTTATTCATTCATTCATGCATTTATTATTTATTTATTCATGCATGTATTCATGTATTCATTCATTCATTATTATTAAGTTGGGTCATGGATCAGAACCTTTCCCTGGTTTAGTCTCTGGTGGGTTTCCAGCTCTGCAGGACCAACTACTGTCATTCACTGAATTTGAACACAACACTGGACTGACAATTAATATGCTAAAAAAATACAAAAGTATGTGGGACTAATTTTCTACTAAGTATTTGCAGAGGCAAAATGAAATCCCTAAAACATGCAGTTTAAACCCCTCCATTGTGAATGCAGGGCTCTTATCATCGGTATGTAAACCAGCAGAGCCAACAGACGAAGACGGAGACAGAGATGGGAAAACAAAGCAGAGAAAGCACCGGCTAAAAATAGACTCAATACTGGTGGAGGTTCTCATATGCTACATGCCATATGTGTGAAGATTAAAAAAAGAACACATCATATGGTCATACAGTGTCACAGAATACCCCAGATATACAGGAAAGTGGGACTGAAGTGTTGTAAAGTGTGAAATAATTGGATGTATTTGTAGGCGGGGCTTGTATGTCACACACTTACATAACTTGATTGACATGTTGAAGAATATTTCTGCTGTATCTCTGACATGATTTATAGCTGAAGTCTGTTCCTTATGAAGACTGACACACTGTCATATCGTTAGCCTCGTAGGATAATTACCAAAGTCATCCACTGTATGGACAAAAGTATGTGGACACGTTGAATTCAGGTGTTTCTTTTCTAACAGGGGTCTGGGTACACAACAATAATGAAAAATGTTAGAATTAGGGATGGAACGATTACTGGTATAACAATAAACTGCTGTAAAATTGCAGTCGGTTAGTATTAGCGTTTAAATTCTAATTCTCATGATAACTGTGTTTGATTACCGCACTTTTAGGGGAGAAAACGCCTGTGTAAAGATCTGCTTTTATGTCAAATATTTGAGTATAGTTTGAATTTATTACAGCTTTAATTTTCTGTACCTAATATTTGGAACCAATATTCACTTTTAAAGTCTGTGA
Source organism: Sphaeramia orbicularis (assembly GCF_902148855.1). Classification (NCBI taxonomy): domain Eukaryota; kingdom Metazoa; phylum Chordata; class Actinopteri; order Kurtiformes; family Apogonidae; genus Sphaeramia; species Sphaeramia orbicularis. The sequence continues at coordinate 5,069,046 of NC_043968.1, forward strand.
AAAGGTTCGTTAAACATCTGTGTGGTATTTATGTAGTAAATTATATACATTTTTCAAATCGGATTTTATATATTTTTGTGTTTTCTGTCCTTTTGTGTTTTTATAGTAGGTTAAAGTGAAAAAATAACAGACAGATGATCTAGATGAAGTTGTGCTGAAAAAACAGATCCAAACATGGGTATAGTAAACATTTGTTTCTATAGTATATAAAGGCCAAATCAAAAGGACTGAAAAACAGACAGAATAGACTCAGACCACTAAGGGTTAATATGTGAATGGTTCTGACACAGAAGGGACATTGTGTCTGTTGTTTTATTTATTTAGGTTTTAAATACAACTTGGTTCAATTCTTTCAGTGTGTGTATTAGTACTTTTTGAACATTTTGAGCACATTTCAATAATACCGCGATAATAATAATAACTGTACAATTTTGGTCACAATAACCATGATATATTGGGATAAATATCATTACATTTGTCAGTTTGCTTTAAATTGTTATTTTTGCTTCTAAAATGCCTCAGAGATGGTTTTCACTTAATTTCTCTCAACATTAATTTTCTTTTTCTCTTTTTATCCATGACTATGAATTTAAATGTTCTGCCTCTAAGTTTATAAAATTTTTCATGCTCTGACTGTAATATAATATGCTACTGCAACTAACCATCTACTTTTTCACTTCTCACTTGAGAAGAAAAATCTCCTTTTAAACTTAAAAAGGAAATATTAGTGTTTATGAACTATATGGACATAAATTGGGACACATGGTGGCTTTGCAGGGGTTCAGTGGGTTGTGCTGTTAGTGTTCATTTGGACTGAATGTGTGCATGTCAGTGTTTATTGGCCTTTTTGGGTTTGGTTTTGTGTTTTTGTCCAGCTGCACCAGGAGTCACAGCCACAGGAACAACTATGGATTTACTGTTCAGATATAGTTGTTCTTGAGCATAAATCTGAATGCCTTGCCAAATTAAAAGCACTTTGTGTACTGACAAATTACACTGAGCTAACTGCCTGTCTAACTTCCATCCACGCTACAATATATGAAGTTGAATAATTATACAAAGCAATTTATGTTGCAAAGATTTTTAATGTAAATCACTTTAGAATTGAGTCCAATGAACTGATGATATTAAATCTAATGTTTCACAAAGCAATTGACATTACAACAAATTTTAAGTTAAATGAACTTGGCTCAAACCCTTTCATGCACAGTGGTCACTCCAGTGGTCAGTCCAGTGGTCAGTTCTTCTGCAGCTGTTCTCTTGTATATTCATGGCTTTGGTTGTTTCAGTTCCAGATCAGCCAACACAGTGGACACTCATGCACCATCTCATCCACTGAAGTTCAGACCAGTGCTGTAACTGTGCTGTTCTAGATAAACCTGATCTGCACTAACATGTTTCAGTGTAAATCAATTGCTAACTGTTATTAGACTATTACGGGAGTTTTTTTAAACAAAAAGTTGTCTTTTTTTTAATATTATCTCCATGAAGTGAGTAATGACTAGTATTAGAGTGTGTTAAAATGAGGAAACATCAGATCAGCAGCATGAAAAATGTTTTTATTTCATAGATTTCACACAGTTTGTCAGTAAACACATGTTTGTTTGCTTCAAAATCAAACACATGGTATCCATCTGAGTGGACATTTTAGCAACTCCATGAAAAACTGGGTTCATAAAAAAAGGTTCAATCGCATTGTTTTTGTTCATGCCTGAAGAGGAATAAAACACCCAGAAAAAACATGTTAAGGCTCTCATAATTCATACATGAAAGGGTTAAAATAGCAGTTCTATTCAAATCAAGCGTTTCAGTTTCATACACTCAAGTTTTCATTACTCAACACTTACATTTTTTAAGACAACCGGTTACCTCAGATGTCTGAAGTAGACTCAACTCATCCAGTCTGACAGTGTGTGAGGAGGACAGTCTGCAGACAGAGGAGTGAGGAAAAAAGAATGTGTGATCTGACATAGAATGTTTACAACCCTGTCTGTCTGTCTGTCTGTCTGTCGTCTGTCCTTCTGTCTGTCTGTCCGTCCTGTCTGTCTGTCTGTCTGTCTGTCTGTCTGTCCTCTGTCTGTCTGTCCGTCCGTCCGTCCGTCCGTCTGTCTGTCTGTCCGTCCGTCCTTCTGTCTGTCTGTCTGTCCTTCTGTCTGTCTGTCTGTCTGTCCTTCTGTCTGTCTGTCTGTCCTTCTGTCTGTCCTTCTGTCTGTCTGTCTGTCCGTCTGTCGTCTGTCTGTCTGTCTGTCCGTCCTCCTTCTGTCTTCCTTCTGTCCTGTCTGTCTGTCCGTCTGTCTGTCTGTCTGTCTTCTGTCTGTCTTCTGTCTGTCTTCTGTCTGTCTTCTGTCTGTCTGTCCGTCCTCTGTCTGTCTGTCCTTCTGTCTGTCCGTCTGTCTGTCTGTCCTTCGTCTGTCCTTCTTCGTCCTTCTGTCTGTCTGTCTGTCTGTCTGTCCTTCTGTCTGTCTTCTGTCTGTCTGTCCTTCTGTCTTTCTGTCTGTCTGTCCTTCTGTCTGTCTGTCCTTCAGTCTGTATCATTGTGTTGCTGTAAACTGGTCTCCTCCTCTCTCCTCTCTCCTCCTCTCTCCTCCTCTCTCCTCTCTCCTCCTCTCTCCTCCTCTCTCCTCCTCCTCCTCCTCTCTCTTCCTCCTCCTCCTCCCTCTCTCCTCTCTCCTCTCTCCTCCTCCTCCTCTCCTCCTCTCTCTCCTCCTCTCTCCTCCTCCCTTCCTCCTCTCCTCCTCCTCCTCTCTCCTCTCTCCTCTCTCTCCTCTCTCCTCTCTCCTCTTCCTCCTCCCTCTCCTCTCTCCTCCTCCTCCTCTCTCCTCTCTCCTCTTCTTCCTCCTCCTCTCTCCTCCTCCTCCCCCTCTTCCTCCCCCTCTCTCCTCGCTCTCCTCTTCCCCTCTCTCCCCTCCTCCTCTCTCCTCTCTCCTCCTCCTCCTCTCTCCTCCTCTCCTCTCTCTCCTCCTCCTCTCTCCTCTCTCCTCTTCTTCCTCCTCCTCTCTCCTCCTCCTCCCCTCTTCCTCCTCCTCTCTCCTCCTCCTCTTCCCCTCTCTCCTCTCCTCCTCCTCTCTCTCTCCTCTCTCCTCCTCCTCTCTCCTCCTCCTCTTCCTCCTCTCTCCTCCTCCTCCTCTCTCCTCTCTCCTCCTCCTCCTCCTCCTCCTCTTCCTCCTCCTCTCTCCTCCTCCTCTCCTCCTCTCTCCTCCTCCTCCTCCTCCCTCCTCCTCCTCTCCCTCCTCTCCTCCCTCTCCCTCTCTCCTCCTCCTCTCTCCTCCTCTCTCCTCCTCCTCTCCTCCTCCTCCCTCCCCTCTCTCCTCCTCCTCCTCTCTCCTCCTCTCCCTCCTCCTCCTCTCTCCTCCTCTCTCCCTCCCCCTCCTCCTCTCTCCTCTCTCCTCTCTCCTCTCTCCTCCTCCTCCTCCTCCTCTCTCCTCTCTCCTCTCTCCTCCTCCTCCTCTCTCCTCCTCTCCTCCTCTCTCCTCCTCCCCTCTCTCCTCTCCTCCTCCTCCTCCTCTCCTCTCTCCTCTCTCCTCTCTCCTCCTCCTCTCCTCCTCCTCCTCTCCCTCTCTCCTCCTCCTCTCCTCCTCTCCCTCCTCTTTCCTCCACTCTCCCTCTCTCCTCCTCCTCCTCTCTCCTCCTCTCTCCTCCTCTCTCCCCTCCTCCCACTCTCCTCTCTCCCCTCCCTCTTCCCTCCACTCTCCCTCTCTCCTCCCCTCCTCCCCTCCTCCCTCTTCCTCCTCCTCCTCCTCCTCCTCCTCCTCCTCTCCTCTCTCCTCTCTCCTCCTCCTCCTCCTCCTCTCTCCTCCTCCTCCTCCTCCTCTCTCCTCTCTCTCCTCCCTCCCTCTCCTCCTCCTCCTCCTCTCTCCTCTCTCCTCCTCCTCCTCCTCCTCCTCCAGTGGAGTACCTGTGTTGGTGTGTGCTCTTCTTTCTCCTCTTCCTCTCACCGTCACTGTCGGTGTGTCTTACAGTCGGCCTGTATTTGACAGAGAATACAAACAGACACGTCTCTACAGTAAAGACAGGGAGACAGACAGGCAGTGACACTGAGAACCAGGGACTTGAGGACCAGACACACAACAACAGCCCAGCGGACACACTGGGACTGCAGGGATTCTAGGCTGAAATGGGCTTTAAAGGCGGCAGTCTGTGAGCTTCAGCAGGATTTAACCCTTTAGAGTTCACTCACACAAATATTCTGAATCCAACATTTCAACCTGAGTGTGTTAGTGGAGGACAGAACTAGACTTTATGACTTTTGTGAGATTTTTCAAAATATTTTATTGTCATGTAGAAATCAAGGTCAATGAAGTTACCATATTTGGTTCCTTGCTCATATGTGACCAAAAAAAAAAAATCGTAACACTTGTAATGTGAAAGGAACATGTATTTTAGAACATATAGACCAACATAAGTGCTGGTCCAGACCCCTGTCCACATACAAATTATCACTTTGAACATCATATAAAAAGCAAGGTTGAGGAAGTTACCATATTTGGTTCCTTACCCATAAGTGGTAAAAAAAAAATCCAAGAAGTAAATATAAATAATACAAGAAAAACACAAGTGCGGTGAAAGGAAGATGTATTTTTAGGACCTTTTTAACAACCTACATGCTTGTTGCCATCACTGTTTTGTAATGTATGTGAAAATGACCAAAAATAGTCACTTGCTCAATAAAGAATTAACTCTTTATAGGGGATTCATAGAAATACAATGAATTTAAAGTTTTCTACATTAGTGTGTTATAGGAGCACAAAACAAGACTTTATTACTTTTGTGAAATTTTTCAAAATATTTTATTGTCATGTAGAAAATCAAGGTCAGTGAAGTTACCATATTTGGTTCCTTGCCCATATGTGACAAAAAAAATCATAACACATGTAATGTGACAGCAAGACCACTTTTAGAACATTAGACATCCATGTGTACTGGTCCAGACCCCTGTCCACATCCACATGACCCCTTTGAACACCATTCCTCACATTAGTTCCATTAGAGGTGGACCTGACAGACCCTGGAGACCACATTGGACCTGACAGACCCTGGAGACTACATTGGACCTGACAGACCCTGGAGACCACATTGGAGACCACATTGGACCTGACAGACCCTGGAGACCACATTGGACCTGACAGACCCTGGAGACCACATTGGACCTGACAGACCCTGGAGACCACATTGGACCTTACAGACCCTGGAGACCACATTGGACCTGACAGACCCTGGAGACCACATTGGACCTGAGATTGTTAACTCACTGTCCTCATTGTAACTGTTATTGTCTTGTAATGTATGTGGAAATGTCCAAAAATAGTCACTTGCCTGATAAGGGTTAAACTCTGCCTGTGTCATCAGATCTGAACCTCAGACTGGACTTGAAGGTGTCGTTACATCACTGTGTTTAAACATGATCTAAGGGTGTTAGGTCCTCAAAGCTGCAGGAGCTGAAATCAGGGGAAAAAGTGCTTTAGTCTGAAAATACGCTGGCAGCTTCTGCAGCTCTGAAACATCCAAACAGACTAAATATAGATAAAATAGATGACCTTAATGTCGTTCAGTGCCGTTATGGAATACAGACTAGAGCGGTTAAGTAGCGTCTAAGAGGCTGATCTGAACACCAGTTGATAGTCGCAGCTCTCAGTCACGATTTTCCCCCTCCTACCTGTCCTGAAAAAAAGGCCTGTGATTGGACTCGATCTGCATCACAGCCTGAAAACACAGGACGAGAGGAGCTGCTCAAATCTGGGGCCTCCTCAGACCACTGGAGTTTCAATATGATGAGAGGCAGAAGTGACCGTTTTTGTCCAGTGATGCAAAAAATACTATCAACTACTGCAGCTTTAAGTCAAAGCCCAGAGCGGACGAGTCCACAGTTCCAGAGGCAGCAGGAATGTTGGACAGAATGTGGGCAGATGGACGGTGACCATTCTCCCTGTTTTTGGAAATGTTTAAAAACTTTCGGAATATTGGGAAATGATCTACAATGTCCTGCGTCAAGTATTAGGATACACAATTCCAAAGAAACCTGAAAGTCTTTATTATGTAACTTTGGTGATGGCACTATATTGAATACAATAAATATTGGTAAGGTGATGTTGATAGCTGCAAAAAAAATGTATAACAAGGAATTAGGGAAGATGAACGTACCATCAAAGGATGGATAAATACGATGGAGGACATTGTCTAATGGAAAAACTAACGCACAGATTGAGACTACAAGACTACAAATGAACAAAAAGTGGAAAAAATGGACATTATATAAGCAAAGAATTGATAAGACTGTGCTACCCAGACTTAGTCATGTTGTTGGTGTTTCTCTTTGTTGTTCTTTGAAACTAATAAAAGAGTTGAAGGAGGCAGTTAGTTGTAGTCTTCACCACTGGATGACTGATTCTGATACACCACAGGGCCGGATCTACTAAGATGTAGCATTACTTACTGAGCTGTCCATCCTCATGTACTTCGGGGCGCAAATTTATGTGTCCCAAGGCTCTCCTATGTCTTGTATTGGGGGGGGGGGGGGCGTTATTTGACTTTGTAGGGGGGGTGTTTCCACTGCGTACACGCCATTCTGACGGAGAATCTTTATGTAACTCAAAAGTAATACAGGAGTCATGAAATGCATTACTATGCCGATACAGTAATATTGTAAGGCAACAGGTGTCAAACATGCGTCCCGGGGGCCAAATTTGGCCCCCCCACCAAATGTTCCATTCCGGCCCTGCAGGATGAAAGTGCATAACTGAACCTGAACAGTCCAGGTTGTCCAAATCCTTTTGGTTCACGTTCCACATACAGACCAATGTGATCTACAGCCAAAAGAACACCACAATAACCCAGAAATAATGACAACTGCAAATTTTCTTTGTGAAAAAATTATGTGGAAAAACTTTAAGTGAAAAAAAATCACATTACATTGTGAAAATATTAACATTTACAAAACTATTCTTCACAATAAAATGCAAATAAATACAGAAATAAAAACACAGATGAACAAACCTGAAATGTGCAGTTTGAACAATATTCTGCCTGTTCCTAAATGTTTGGTGCATTTATGGATCCACCTGGGATCTGCAGTTGTGTTCAGAAGAACAGATGGAATATTGAAGAAACTGTTCAAATTTTAGTTCAAACTCCAACATTTGAACAATATTCTGTCTGTTCCCAATGTTTATGGAACACTGTGTGGAAATGGACATGTAGAAATAAGAAGTCCAGGCAGAATATGGTTCAAATTGCAACTAATTTTTCATATGAAATTTCTGTTTTGTTTTTTTTTTCAGGTTATTCACATCTTTTTTGTAAAATGTAAATGTTTTCATAATTTAATTGGGTTTTTTTTGTAGTAAAACAAAAGAAAAACTTGGATTTGTATTATTTATAGGTTATTAAGTCATTATTTTAGTGGCCTGAACCAAATGAGTTTGACACCTCTATTGTAGGTAAGGAATTACTTTTAAATATCAGTAACAGTAATCTGTAATGGATTACAGTTGGAAGCACCAACACTGATCGATTGTGCAATTTTTAACCAGAACTGATGCTGACAAATGGCAGTTTCAAATCTCACCCAAATGTCCTGCACTGCTCTCATCATCAGTCAGACCAGAATGCATCTTCTGTACTGTTAATTAAAATGCAGTTACAATGTAATTATGCAACCACAAACAAATGACCTCCAGGTCCAGTATGTGTACAGTGGTAAATGTACTGTATAAAACACAGACAATGAAAGTTTTTATCTATCAGCTGTAAGAGGTACACGTTAAATATGAAAATCTGTGCATTCTAGCAATAACCAAACCAACAGACGGAAACCTCATATTTGTCACAATAATCATGACATGACTTTTTCACCAAATCATGCATGAAATGGTCATAATCTGTCCTCTGTTGTGGAGTCATTGTTGCAGCAGTTTAGCTTTGTTTTGGGTTTTTTTTTGCATTTTGATTCCAAGCCTTCAACAGTGGTTCCCAACCTTTTTTAGCTCGTGACCCCATTTTAACGTCACAAATTTCCAGTGACCCCACACATTCAAAACGGAGAAAATGTTTTTGCTGAAATTAATTTTTTTTGGATCATGTAATAGTTTGCTATACTAGTTGCAAAATAAACGTTAATGTTCGAGGACATTTAGTCTATATAATGTCTATTATTGTGGACAGAGACAGTAAATCCAGGTGTAGATTAAGGCTCAGGATCTGTCCAGTCAGTCCAGCTGTGATTTACAAGGAGGACAATGAATAGTGAACAAACAAGAACTGAAACTAGGAATTATGAAAGAGCTGCAGCATCTGAAATACTGTAGAGCTACATGATATATCGTTTGAGCATCAACATCGCAATGTATGTATGTGCAGTAGTCACAGCCCAGGTCCGGCAATGTAGAAGGCAAAGGAATTCAATGTGTTTCATCTAAGTTCAAGGGTACCTGACACACACTGCACACAGCCATCCACCAATCACAATCATTCTTAATCAGTTGGAGTGAGACGCTGGTAACAACACTGAAAAAAGAGCAACAAAAACATCACTGGTAAATGAAGACATGGTGCCAAATAGAAAAGCAACCTCAGTTATCTGGATTATTTCAGCTACAAGAAGGATGGTATTAAAACACCTGCTCTGTGTCTATAGTGTCTTGCACCTGTTGCCACAACGAGAGGAATCACAGCTAATTTGTTTGACCATTTACGCTAGCACCACACAGCGGTTACATCCCCCGGAGGATTTTTTCATATCGCAATATATATCGACAGAGTTAAAAAAAAAATCCCAGTGTCAGTTTTTTCCCCTATCGTGCAGCCCTAACCTTAAACCGACCACAACGAACATTTGACAGATAAAAGTACCACAGTCCATGTCTGTCATGTTTTGGGATTGTCGCTCTCAACTCACCATGTATTTTTATTAGTAGCCTAGGTTGTATTGTGTTTTTTATCAATTACTAGAAATTTCAGGCGACCCCATTTGAATTCCAGGTGACCCGACCCCAGGGTTGAAAAAAACACTGCATTACAGAGTCAGTGAGAGCAAATCCTCATGGGATACCCCCCCCCCCCCCCCCCCCGAGCACCGGCTTCCCTGTGATGGTGTTCCCAGTACAGTAAAACAGACAGATGACAGATAGAGTCTGAGGAGGGGGCTCAAGTGATAAGTGCACAGATTAGGCTAATCTCAGTTATTTTGGTTCATGGTCTTGTGTCGTTGAAGGTTTTGTATGTTTGTGTAGAAATCTGCATGTGTGTGTGTGTATATGTATATATAGTGTGGTGTGTGTTGTGTGTTGTGTGGGGGGGGCAGTGGTGAACCAAGGGTCATGCAGAAGGAACAACCTGGAAGGAAAGAAGCTTTCCAGACTAATATGCAGCTCTTCACAATCCCCTGTGATCCTGAGTTATTTTTTAATATCACACTGAGCGGAGTAAAAAGCGTTCATGGCAGACATCCTGTAATGATGCCTTGTGCAAATTAATTAATTAGTACCCAGCCAAGCATTAAGGTTATTCCACCTCCACATCCCCAGAGTTAATGTTGTGGTGGATGGATTTGCTGAAACGAGCCCTAATCTGTCACGACCGCAGCAGCTGCATGGGCTTCAGCTCCTCCACTCACTTTATGACTGTTTATGACTGTAAACACATGCACCCATGTCCTGTATGACTGTAAACACATGCACCCATGTCCTGTGTATGACTGTAAACACATGCACCCATGTCCTGTGTATGACTGTAAACACATGCACCCATGTCCTGTTTATGACTGTAAACACATGCACCCATGTCCTGTGTATGACTGTAAACACATGCACCCATGTCCTGTGTATGACTGTAAACACATGCACCCATGTCCTGTTTATGACTGTAAACAATGCACCCATGTCCTGTGTATGACAGTAAACACATGCACCCATGTCCTGTGTATGACTGTAAACACATGCACCCATGTCCTGTGTATGACAGTAAACACATGCACCCATGTCCTGTGTATGACTGTAAACACATGCACCCATGTCCTGTGTATGACTGTAAACACATGCACCCATGTCCTGTGTATGACTGTAAACACATGCACCCATGTCCTGTGTATGACTGTAAACACATGCACCCATGTCCTGTGTATGACTGTAAACACATGCACCCATGTCCTGCGTATGACAGTGAAACACATGCACCCATGTCCTGTGTATGACTGTAAAACATGCACCCATGTCCTGTTTATGACAGTAAACACATGCACCCATGTCCTGTGTATGACAGTAAACACATGCACCCATGTCCTGTGTATGACTGTAAACACATGCACCCATGTCCTGTGTATGACTGTAAACACATGCACCCATGTCCTGTGTATGACTGTAAACACATGCACCCATGTCCTGTGTAATGACAGTAAACACATGCACCCTGTCCTCCTAGAAGACCATCCTTCCTTCAGTGGACTCAGGTCACACTGTAGATTAGCGTGCTTATGGGTATACATGTCTGACCTGAGCAGACTCAGTCAGGCTGTAATGTGCATGTGTTTTTCTAGCTTCTTTTACTACATGATTCACACACAGGTTATTATTAACAATATGCCACAGTAGCCGAAACCACAATCATAACAGACAGCACCATTTACAGACGTGTCAGTGTGTTTTATGAGATAAAAATGAAAAGAGGTGAAATGAAGTACCACTATACAGATCAAATGTTTTTCATCTTACTTTGATAAAATGAATTTTTAAAACAAACGACAAACTGTTGTCGGTCTAATGTTTTCTAGGTACAATATATGATGTGTTATTAAGTGCTCCATATACTTTTTTTTTAATATAATGGAGTAAATGGAGTAATTTGCTTCATTTGTTACCTCCGCCAGGAGGTATTGTGATCACTTTGCTTTGTGGTGTTTGTTTGTTTGTTTGTTTGTTGTTTGTTTGTTTGCAAGATAACTCAAAAAGTTATGGAGTTCTTGAAATTTCAGAAAATGTTGATACTGGCAAAAGGAAGAAATGATTAAATTATGGTGGTGATGGGAGAGTATACATGGGTTTGTTCTTTGTAATGTTGAAAAGCTCAATAAAAACTATTTTATTATAATAATAATAATAATAATAATAATAATAATAATAATAATAGTTTAAGGTTAAGTTAGTCATTTAGTTTAATCTCCAACACCACATATTAGCTGTAGTATTAGCTATAATAAATAACTACAGGTATAAAAGGAGTTAACAGTGTGACAATGATAGTTTTATGAGCACAGGATGATTTTATAGCTGCGCTCATAAAACTATTTCTATAAACTCTTATTATACCTCTATTATATTATTCCATGGCTCATATGTGGTGTTGGAGATGACAGTCCAAATCAAAGTGTGAATTCCAGGCTGATCCAGTGGTTTGCAGGCCTAGTGCGTCACCTGTGCGTATCCGTCAGGTGTGTCCTCTTTGTAAACGGTGCATGGACGGCTCCGTCCTGCTGATGTTTACATGAGCACAGCAGGTCACCCTGTGCAATCCAGCCAAATCCTCCTGCTCTCACATGGGCTCTAATCTGCACCCACTGCCTTCTTAGCACAACTACAACTCACACACACACACACGCACACACACACACACACACACACACGCACACACACACACACACACACACACTCACACACACACACACTCTGGTCTCCTCCCCCTCCCCTTCCTCTTCCTCCTCCTCTTCCTCCCAAGGTGTTTGCAAGGGTGAAAAGAGGCATTGTGCCACTCACTCTCTCTCTCTCTCTCTCTCTCTCTCTCTCTCTCTCACCTGTTTTATTTCTCACTCCATTTTCTTCTCTCCCTGTTTTTTTTTTTTTTTTCAGGTTTTTTTTTTCCAGTTTTTTCTCTCCTGGGGCTCGTTTCTGCACTAGCTCGTTTAATCGTTCAGCCCAGTGCAACGCAAAATGCGTCTATTTAACGCATTTTGCACTATCCCATTTGTGGGCTCGCTCTTTGTTTGTTAACAACTAACGCAACTCAAAATGTGTTTGTGCGTTAGTTCGTCAGCCCCAACGCAAAATGTGCTCTCCTGTTTCTGGGCTAGTTCATTAAAAGGTGAGCGCTCGCCCAGTTCATCGTTAAAGAGCTGATTTTAACGCAGACCTCAGAGGTCCACGTTAAAAGGATGTATTCTGTAGCTTCATTTCACTTCTGCCATGTATGTCCTTGAAATATTATTTACATTTGAAAAAGAAGATTTTAACAGAAGTTTGACAATATCTGTAATGATATCAGGTTTTCCCCATGGAACATTTAGCACCGATAAAAACGAATTTACAGAGTGAGGACTGATCTGAGCACTGAAGTTTATTCACTATCGATTTATGGATGAATATAGATTAGGTCAGGACAAAGTGGGTGTGGCTTTTGAGAGATGAATGAATGAATGAATGAAGGAATGCATGAATGAATGAATGAACAAGAACCGTATGGGGCCAGAGTCAGTGAACTGGTTACACACACACACACCAGCGGGTGTGTGTGTGTGTGTGTGTGTGTGTGTGTGTGTGTGTGTGTGTGTGTGTGTGGATCAGAGGAATGGAACAGTGTTCAGTTTGTCTGTACAGTGTGTTTGTCCTGTTGTTGCCGTGGTTACGTCCAACAGTGACCGTTGACAGTTGTGTTCATAAAGTCACCAGTGCAGAAGAACTGGGCTCATCCTCAGACGCACCATAAGTGTGTGTAAATAATTCTGTTCAGTTCAGTGTGTGTGTGTGTGTGTGTGTGTGTGTGTGTGTGTGTGTGGGGGGGGGGTCCATCTATATTCAGATGAGGGTGGGCAGGTCCATCCAGACAGGTGAGGATAAGGGAGGAGCTCACAGGTCTGGGCTCACAGATATCCCATAATACTTCTTCATTCTCCCCATAATGCAGTCAGATCTGGGAACAGCTGGAGCAGAGGCGTTCATTCTGTGTTCAATAGTGAACGCAGCCGTTTGTGCACCCTTCAACAAAAATAGTGAGTGAACGATGGCTTAGTGAACGCAACGAGCGCAGAAACGGATTTAGCGTTGGTTAAGCCTCTGCGTTCACCGACCCATCGTTCACTCTCTATTTGTGTTGAAGTGTGCACAAACGGCTGCGTTCACTATTGAAGCCAAAACGAACCCCTGGTTTGTTCCGTCAGACCGTCGGCTGCTCATCGTCTTCATTCTTTTGCAGTGAAATGTGGTGTAGTTACTGTCAGAATGCACTTACATGCAAATGGTAAAAAAAAAAAAACAAAAAAACTAAAAACCTGATCGTGGATTTGAACCTTAAAATGAAACCTGTCAAGAAAAATAAAGAAGTAGAGTTCATTTATTTCAGGGGACGTGTGTCTCACTACTGTGCTTTAGAGAAAACAAACAAACAAACAAACAACACATTTACCGTTCAGTTATTTTTATTTGCTGGTATCACTTACAACAAGTGCACCCGTGGGGTTATCATGGGAAAGGAGAAAGCTGAGAGTGTCAAGACGTCTGCGCAACGAGAATAGAAAGACTGTTCGAGTTTTTACATGTGCTTTAAAAACGGTGACACTGATGCATTTAACTGATGGTTTGAACTCTGGGACTCCAACAGTTCCTTCAGAAAAAAGAAGTTTATGCAGAACAGTATGACTGAGGTTTGGAACTGACAATATCTGTGGTACCAGTTTAAGTCCATCCGTCCATCCATCCATCCATCCACTCCTAGGGGTTATTCACATTCATTTAGACCAGTTCATTTGTTCAGGTGCATGTCTTTGGATGGTGGGAGGACTGGTTTTTACTTTTGTTATTTTATTTCTTGTTTAAAATGTTTGTAGGGCGGGGTCCTATCTAGAATGAATCAGTGTTTGGCCTTCTAACTATGATGAAAAATGTGGAAATGATAAAATCCTGATGATTCCTCTGGAGTCTTTTCTTTCTCTGCAAAAACAAATGCTACAACATGTGAATGTGTTTCTCTGCTTCTACGAGGCACATGGTTTTCCAGACAGGACTAATTATGAACCATGTTTTGTCTTGAGTGTATATGGAAGGAAAAAAGTGATAAAAACTGTGAACTGAGATTGAATTGGTATTTAAAATTGGTTGGTTTAAATTAGAAGTGGTATTTTTAGGAGCTGGGTTTCAGCATTAAAACGAGGGCTGAATGATAGGACAAAAATGTTTCATATCAGCCATGTATGAGAATAAATATCAAACCATTACTTTGTTTTAAAGCTGAATTCTGGTCCGTAGTGAAAGTTGAAGAAACCAGGCAGTTGTTTGTGGTTTTAAGTTAAGTTTTATGGTCAAAACATGACGCATACAGATCTAAAGGTAGAACATTCCCAAGAATTATAATAATAAAATTCTTTTTCAAACACACATGAGTAAAAAAAAAAAAAAAGAAAAGCAACAAAAATCGACCATTTGTAAGTGACTTAAAATCATGAGACAAAAATAAAATGTGTATCCCAATAAATATAATTATCACAATTTAAAAATATATCATGCAGCGCTGCCTTTGCCTCCGTTCACCTCCGAGCTCTTTGTCTATTCTGGTCTTCGCTCCATCCCAGACTGGGGGATGCTGATTTAATTCCTGGAATGATGTTGTCAAACTGTCATGTTGGAAAACACACTTACATAACCAGACAATTGGAGAGAAAATGGGTCATGTGGGAAAACAGTTGTTGGTGAAAATATGGGGCATGTTTTTTGTTTTGCTTTTTTTAAAACAATATGTCCACATTATGGATGTAACGATATGAAAATTTCAGATCATGGTTATTGTGGCCAAAATTATCACGGTTATTATTATTATTGTGGTGTTGTTACCTCCGCCAAGGAGGTTCTGTTTTTACCGCTGTTGGTTTGTCTGTCTGTCTGTGTGCAAGATAACTCAAAAAGTTATGGATGGATTTGGATGAAAATTTCAGGAAATGTTGATACTGGCACAAGGAACAAATGATTAAATTTTGGTGGTGATTGGGCATGGTGGTGGTGGGGGGGGGGGGCACTGATCTGCCGTGGCGGAGGTCTGCGCTCTCTGAGTGCTTCTTGTTGAAATTGTGCTTAAAATGTTCCAAAAGTACTGATATACACACTGAAATAATTGAACCAAGTTGGATTATGAAAAAACAACAACCAAGAAACCAAATAAAATAATAGTCCCACTGTCCCTTCTGTGTCAGAACCATTCACATATTAACCCTTAGTGGTCTGAGTCTATTCTGTCTGTTTTTCAGTCCTTTTGATTTGGCCTTTATATACTATAGAAACACATGTTACTATACCCATGTTTGGGATCTGTTTTTTCAGCACAACTTCATCTAGATCATCTGTCTGTTATTTTTTTCACTTTAACCTACTATAAAAACACAAAAGGACAGAAAACACAAAAAAATATAAAATCTGATTTGAAAAATGTATATAATTTATTGCATAAATAACACACAGATGTTTAACGAACCTTTTCACAGACTTTAAAAGTGAATATTGGTTCCAAATATTAGGTATAGAAAATTAAAATTGTAATAAATTACAACTATACTCAAATATTTGACATTAAAGCAGATCTTTACATCGATGTTTTCTCCAGAAAAGTGCGGTAATCAAACACAGTTATCATGAGAATTAGAATTTAAACGCTAATACTAACCATCTGCGATTTTACCGCCGTTTATCGTTATACCGGTAAGCGTTTCATCCCTAGTCCACATGTTGGCTTGTTTTATCAGGAAATTTGCCGGGTTGTTGAGGTGTAGACCAGCCAGCACTGGAGCTTCTGGCTGCGAGGGGACGGTGCTAACCACCATATCACCATGGCAACCCCTCATATCCAGTAGAAAAACCATTATGTATGTGTGGAATTCTGTCCCTTTATTAGAACCATTATAATAGAACTGTCATCATATTTAGACAATAATGTGTGTCAGCTGTTCTTTATAAACATAATACTACCCTCATCAGCACCGTCTTCTGCTCACACCATCCCATCTGCCAGCATCACCGCTTGGATACTTGGATAGTACTGACAATAAGACGGGGGGTTAAACATACGGCCCATGGGCCAAAGTGGCCCACCAAAGGGTCCAGTCTGGCCCATGAGATGAATTTGTGAAATGAAAAAAATTATACTGAAGATATTTATCATTTTATTTTTATTTATTCTTATTCTTAATTTATTTTTATTATTTTTGTTTGTTTTTTATCTTTTTTTTTTGTTGTTGTTGTATTTATTATTATTTTTTATTTATTTTTATTTATCATTTTAGTTCAGGGGCCACATTCAACCCAATTCAATCTCAAGTGGGTCAGACCAGTGAGTGAGTGAGTGAGTGAGTGAGTGAGTGAGTGAGTGAGTGAGTGAGTGAGTGAGTGAGTGAGTGAGTGAGTGAGAGAGAGAGAGAGAGAGAGAGAGAGAGAGAGAGAGAGAGAGAGAGAGAGAGAGAGAGAGAGAGAGAGAGAAAGAAAGAGAGAAAGAAAGAAAGAAAGAAAGAAAGAAAGAAAGAAAGAAAGATAGATAGATAGATAGATAGATAGATAGATAGATAGATAGATAGATAGATAGATAGATAGATAGATAGATAGATATTTTATTCGGCCCATAGGGAAATTTACACTACAGTAATATTAAATAATATCAGAATAACCTATAAATAATGAAAACTCCAAAATTTTGTTTTTGTTAAAAAAAATAGTGAAATTACGTGAGCATTTCATATTATACAAACTTTCCTTTCACCAAAAATGTGAATAACCTGGACAGATCTGAACAACCTGAAATGTCTTAAGAGAATGAAGTGTAATTGGAGCAGTATTCTGCCTGTTACTACATGTGTTGTGTATTTGTAGATCCACTGTGATCTGTACGTTGTAATGCACATGTGTAAATGAGAAGCTGAGGCAGAATAGTGTTAAAAATGTCACTTATTATTTCTTAATGAAGTTAGGTTTGCTCAGTTACCTCTGCCAAGGAGGTTCTGTTTTTGCCAGGGTTTGTTTGTTTGTTTGTTTGTTAGCAACATAAGTGAAAAAGTTAAAGACAGATTTGGATGAAATTTTCAGGAAATGTCCAAAATGGGACGAGTAATAAATGATCAGATTTTGGGAATGATCCAGATCACTGTCTGGATCCAGGAATTTTTATTTGTCTGTCTGTTTGTTTGTTTGTTTGACTGTTAGCGAGATAACTGAAAAAGTTATTGACGGATTTTGATGAAATTTTCAGGAAATTATTGATACTGGCACAAGGAACAAATGATTAAATTTTGGTGGTGGATGGGGGGGGGGGGGCTGAACTGCCTTGGCGGAGGTCTGCGCTCTCCGAGTGCTTTTCTAGTTCTTCATGTTATCCATATTTTTTAAAGGATCATTTGTAGATGTAAACACTTTCATTATGTAATGTTACTTCTTCCACTCTAAAACACAGATAAAAGTTTGGAGTTGGCCTTATTTCTATATTATTCTGTTCTTATTTGACTGGTGCGCTCCAGTTCCGATCATAATGGGCTGAATGTGGAAGTGAACTAAATGAGTTTGACACCTCTGCTAAATGCTGACTGAGGACTGCGTCATGTTTGGAGATGTCAGTCTTTGGAACATGTTGGAGGCGAGCTGCTGTTGTTCTTCTGTTACCGCTGCTCAGGTTACAGGTACAAATCAATAGAACATTTAACCTCCTCCTCGTCCATAAAGACATTTGTTTGGTCTCCCGATTCCTTTCCTCAGTTTTATAAGCCTTTGAATTCATCCTTTCCAGCTCTCTGAACAATTCCCACATATGGCCTCTGACTGGTCTTGACACACAGAAGGCTTTATGTCTCAGAATGTATAGAAATACGCTAACGTTTCAAGTTTTCCGTGCAGCATCTCCCCGTTTTTTTTTTTTTTTTCCACGCCCAATCTGCACATGAAGGCCGGAGCGCCTCCTAGAATGTGACCCTGGAGGTCTGTGTGGGCTCCTCCTGCCTTAGAGGACGGAGCTCCTGCCAGTGCAGCAGCGCAGGCAGATTAAGGCAGAACGCAAGTGTCGAGGTTATCACGCTCACACGACCAAAATAGACGCAGAGCGG
The DNA here is from genome assembly GCF_902148855.1 of Sphaeramia orbicularis. Lineage (NCBI taxonomy): Eukaryota > Metazoa > Chordata > Actinopteri > Kurtiformes > Apogonidae > Sphaeramia > Sphaeramia orbicularis. The sequence goes on from NC_043968.1 coordinate 5,087,086, forward strand.
GTGAGACAGCGGGCAAAAGGGAGCGAGGCTGGCGGTACAGTATGATGAGAACAAGAGAATACTGCTGACGGACATGGAAATGATGGAAAAAAACAACAGAGCGGATGAAACAGCAGCGATCCCACAGGAAGGAAGGAGCTCCACCAACACACAGACAGACACAGGCTTTTATTTCCACTCATGATTGACACGTTACCAAGGGACGATTTATCCAGTTAACCCTTAAAGACCCAAACATCCACCGGCGAACAAAAGCATCTACTGAAGTCAAACGTTTAATACCTGCAGATCCTCGAATCCTATCGATACATGTACATCAGTCGTCTTTTCATGGTCATCACGTATGACCCATTTGGACGTTCAGAGGCTCCGTAGTTACCATGGAAACACCATCATCCTCTACAGCATTAGTCGCTTTTCCACTGACCCTCAAATGGTGCGAATATAACCTGCACATAAAAATGTACCTAATGGAAAAACAACAATTTCACCACAAAACCAGGCCTGACAGGTGGTCTGACAGGTTTCTTACTGGCACGACAGATGCTTACTTTGGGTAATTTGACTCCATAACATAAAGACAGTTTGGGTACAATGTGGTTACAGATGTCCTGTTCCTCTGAGAAAGGAAGATGACATTTGAGATGGAGAAGAAACGGTCCTATAATCAGTTCTGATGACGGGGGTTTTCCTGCGGACACCAAACTGTTTTATTTCTTAGCTTTAAATATATTCACCAGAGATGTTTTTCTAAAATGCAAAAGCAGAGATTATCTGACTAACACATGAAGAAAATACTCTGAGTGTTTCCACTGATCAGCACATTTAGACTGTGATGCCTGTGTAGTGGTTGTATTCATGTGTTGTGTTCGATATGACAAAACTGATCTTCTTTGGACACTTAGCATTTATTTCTGGCAGAAAACTAAACAGTCAGTCTCATTAGTGACACCTGAGCCTTGTTCTCATTAGGGCTGTAAGAAAATATCACTTCTGCAATATATCGCAATATTTCATTTCACAATACTGTATTGATGTTAAAAAGTACTGTATCGATATTTGTAGGTATTTATTCAAATGCACATATTGTGGAGGTTCATTTTTGTTTTTGTTTTTTCTTTTTTGTTTCTATTTTATTTCTTCTTCTTTCACACTCTTTTATTCAATAATGTTGGTTCCTTTGTTGGATTGAACTCAAATCCTGTTCTGGTGTTAGTTGTGAACTAATAGAATCTGAACATTTGAACAGGATCTGAAACTGGAATGTCTGGAAAACAGAATTTCAGTTTGAACACAGTTGGAACATTTGCTGATAGAACATTAGATCCTGTTGGGATCAAATACAAATGTGTTTAGGATTTGGGCAGATTTCTGCTGGAATTCAATTCTTCAAGGAAATAATCTTTAAAAAAAAGAAACATCCAATTTTTAAAAAAAAAAAAGCCTTTTTAACAGTATCATGATATATCGTGGTGCATTGTATCGTGATCCTAGTATTGTGATTTGTATCATATCGCCAGATTCTTTTTTTTTTTTTTCTTTGGGCTCAGCTGGCTGACAGGCAGCTGTCTGTACCGATAAGGCAGCAGCCGACACCAACTGTACTCCCAGTCATCATTGCCCATCTTTCTAACACCTTTGCTTGTGTATCCTCTTTTATTTGGACATTTTACCAGGGAGTATCTCACACTACTTTTTACAGATTCTTGCTGATACACAGCCCTAGTTCTCACACGGCTAAGCTAAAATAAAAAAATCAAAATTAGCTAACACGCTATATGTGAATCATGCTATGAACCTATAATTAAGAAAACTGTCATTTTCATTCAAGAATATGTTCAACTAATAGGGAGCTAAGCATTACACAAATATAATGGTGTAATACAATCACTTAGATATGAAATTAAAATAAAAAATGTAAAGTAATGACAGGACTAACAGTGTGTGTTCTTACCAGGTAGACAGCACAGTTCAGCTGGTGCTATATCCCTGGGGTGCACCACCCTTGTCCGCAGGGGTGTTGTGTTCAATGGTGATAAAGTAAAATTGTAATTAATACAATAAAACAGTGTGAGATGGCAAGTGGAATCACACACTACATACATGAACTCTGTTACACCTGCAATGCACTGAAAAAGAACAGAGTTGACCACTATGTTACATCACTTTCATTACACTTTGTAATCATCTGGGAACTGACGAGGCTTCTTCTGCAAGTGTCAGTTTTCTCTGTTTCTGATACAATAACCCTCAACTTTAGTCAGAGCTTTTATGAGAATCTACATGAGACATGATTTTCACTGAAAAAAAGCAAAATACAGAGGACAATATTATAATAAATGATGATAAATCACTTAAGTTAGGTTCATTATATCCCTGAAACTCGATTGCGGGGATATAACTAACATACACTCATGGAAAAAATGATTAGACTGCTTCAATTTTTTGTTCATTTTAATGCCTGGTCCAACTAAAGGTGCATTTGTTTGGACAAGTATAATGAGAACAACACAAACAGCTCATAGTAGTTGAATTTCACAGCTGATATCTATGCATTGAACATGTTTTCTGGATAAAAACCCAAATCCCTTCAGTTCTTCCATCAGTATCTGTGTCATTGTTCTGACACAAACAGTGCTTTTATTCTTTCCATGTTTTCTTTTGTCTGTTTTAGTCACATGACACACACCGGAGTTAGGACTGGATTACAGAACCAGTGTTTCTGATGACTTTGGATGGAAGAATAATTGTTTCTGCGACTGTATATTATTCATATAAATGCACTTGATAAGAAGTGATTTAATACAGGTTATTTAATGTAGCTATGGTATTCATTTTAATAGATGTATATATATCCTCTTGAGGGCTTTTCTATATTTATATTATATTTTCTGGGTTTTTTTATGGAATACCCTTTGCAGTAGACAGTGTTGTTGTTGTTGTTGTTGTTGTTGTTTTTTAAGTAAAGCTGTGAAACTCTTGTCCCCTGAGGACATCCAGAGGATATTTCTGTGTGTATTTCAGTGTGTTTGAACTGAATTGTATATATTTCTTGACCCTGATGTAGGTTCTGTACAGAAGACTGAGTCATTTCTGTGTCATTGTTCTGACACAAACAGTGCTTTTATTCTTTCCATGTTTTCTTTTGTCTGTTTTAGTCACATGACACACACCGGAGTTAGGACTGGATTACAGAACCAGTGTTTCTGATGACTTTGGATGGAATAATAATGGGTTTAGCCTGAACGCTGCCACTGCTGGATCTCCTTGGTGTTTTGGTGATAACTCGGACAGATTTGGTTGGATTTCTTATCTGTTGATAACCAATATAGTGGACCCCTAGTGGAAGAACCCTATGGATTTCAGCGTCTCTATGAGTATTATCAATCATTCAAATGGGGGCGCTGGAGTTGAAAATCAGTTTTTTGGACATAAATCAAGCAATAATAGGCCAATAGAGATCAAATTTAGTTCATATTGATCGTCTTTCGCTTCCATCCAGAGTTCGTATGGGGTCATTTTCATTCACTAGGTGGAGTTTTGTGTGAAAAATTAGTTCTCTGATCTTTATTCTACCACTGTCAGGTCCACGGAGATCAAACTGAGCTCATATTGATTGTCAAACAATTAACGTGGATAGATTTATATACAGGATGTATAAAAAAAAAAAACCCCAAAAACCACACATTTTGAAAAATGACCCCCAGTTCCGCATTTGATAATTTTTGGAATGTTCTTTTCTGGTGGTCTGTAGGGGACTGGTGGATGTTTGTCCACATTTACAGACCATGAGTGAACAGGGGACAAGTAATCCAAATTCAAACTGGTTTGAGTGAAGTAGTGGTGAGATTTAAATCCAATCAAAGGTCATGGGAGGGGCCAATGGGAGGGGCCAATGGGCGTCCATCTTGTTTTCCACCAAATTACCAGGTTACAGCATGAACACTTTGGCCACCATGACAGTTCCATTTGTTTACCCGTGGCAGCTGTTCCTGCCTTTCAAAGGGAATTCAGCTGGTTTAGGCTGAAAATGTCACTGAGGACACGACAAGTTAGGTTAAGGTTAGGGTTAGGGCTGAGGGTAGGGTTAGGGTTAGGGCTGAGGTTAGGGTTAGGGTTAGGGCTGAGGGTAGGGTTAGGGTTAGGGTTAGGGCTGAGGCTAGGGTTAGGGTTAGGGCTGAGGCTAGGGTTAGGGTTAGGGTTAACAAATGTGGAACTGGGGGTAATTTTTCAAAATGTGTACTTTTCTTTTTGATCCACCCCGTATAGCAGAGGACTGGGGGGATTTCGGGGATATACCCTTCACTGTCAGCTCATGTAGAAACCAATAATGTAATAACAGCTGATAATGTAATAAATTTACCATTTTTAAAATGTAATAAGCCAATAACGTAATATCTGGCCAACTACGTAATAAAAGTCCTGAACTGATAACGTAATAACTTTTGGCCACTAACATTATAACTTATTGGCTGGTTATTACGTTATTGTCCTGGTAAAAAAAAATTCTTTGCAAATGTAAGAACTGAGCCAATAATGTAATAAGTTATAACGTTACTGGCCCAAAGCTATTACGTTATTGGTTCAGAACTTTTATTATGTTATTGGTCTTAGGGATGTAACAATTACCAGTATAACGATAAACTGTGGTTAAATTCCCAACGGTTAGTATTACCGTTTAAATTCTAATTGTCGTGATAACAGTGTTTGATTACCGTACTTTGAAAGAGAGAGAGAGAGACTATCTATCTATCTATGAAAAAGAAACTCAAACAACTCAAACTTGATCTGGAAAATGGTCAAACAGTGGCCATCAGGTTCCATCTTTAACGCACATTTGTATGTTTGATGTTTACATGTTAATATTTGAATGTTTCTGCAACAGAAAGTACATTATGCTGTTATTTTATTTGTTTTTTTTTCAAAACACAACTTGGTCAAATTATATCAGTGTGTGTATCAGTACTTTTTGAACATTTTGAGCACATTTCAACAATACTGCGATAATTTTGGTCACAGTAACCGTGATATGATATTTTCATATCGTTACATCCCTAATTGACCTATTACATTTTAAAAATGGCAAATTTATTACGTTATCAGCCGTTATTACGTTATCGGCCGTTATTACGTTATTGGCTTCTACAGCCCACGACAGCGTAAGCCTCGTTTGAGAGAAAAATTAATTTGGGAACGACTACAAAAGTAGCTCCGGGTCTTTCTGGGTTAAACAGGGCGCTTTTATTAACTTTGCAGTGAGAAAAAGGAGCGCAGCCCCTTTGACTCCACCTCCAACTCTTGACGATTGGCAGTTGTAAACACGGTCACGCAGGTCGCAGAGCTGTTCGACGGAATCAGTCTGTTCCTGAATTCATATCAAAGCAGCTGCAAAAAATCAAACAAGAACAAAACAGGAACACAAAGAGTGACTACAGTACAGCCAGCGGAAAAAAAATAAATCAAAAAATCAAACCCTTTTCTTTTCTTTTGTAAAAACACAAATCAAACGTCAGACTTTAAAAGAAGGCCAACAGCAGTAACACTTTAATTTGTGTTTCGCTACGTTCCACTTTCAAACGCCTTCCTCGTCCTACAGTTTCATTCTTTGCGGCCCATTAGCGTTAGAGTGCCACGCTCCATTTGGAACCCTGATGCAAATATGTTCTTTAGAAGAAACACCGACAGGAATAATAATAAAATACAATGAAATAAAAACACATGTCAAATGTTTTTTTTTTTTCAAGTCTTACATCCTAACGCGATACAAAAATCAAGCCTTTAAATCAAGATATGTAACAAAGACATAAGTACAGTCTGTCCTCTTCTCTCTCTCTCTCTCTCTCTCTCTCTCTCTCTCTCTCGCTCTGTTTTCCTATTGATGGATTAGCAATCAGATAAATGGATATCATGCTTTTCCAGGCATGCGAAGCAGGAACGCGTGCAGTGAAGAAATAACGATCTTCTCTTTAAAGTGTCCTTTGTTACATTAATAGATCAGCGCTTGTTTTCTGCCTGTGTAAAGATCCCATCGATCAGCGCTCGTCTTGTAATTAAGTCTCTGCCTACAAATTACTGTTGGGCCTCATTACCTAAATGTACTACTACCTCTGAGCTGGAGAATCACAATCTTTTTTTTTTTTTTTCAATCGATACCCCTCAAGTTTCTTTGGAGAGAAGGTTCAGTAAAAGAGCTAAGAAGATATTCTCTCAGCTCAAACACAGTTAACAGCAGGTTCAGACTATTACAGTACAAATGCTTATTTAGAACATATGTGAGCCCGTAAAACCACACCGTTTTAATCCGGGTTCTAATAGTTTGGATTTTTTATTGTAGATTAGTTTTATGTAGTTTTGACGTTTCTTTTTCTCTAATTCAGTAAGTTTTAATTTGTTTATAGAGCAGGTTTGCTAGTTTTTATTAGTTTCCATTTTTTCTAAATGCTTAGTTTTAGTTTAGTTGTAGTTCAGTTGTAGTTCAGTTGTAGTTCAGTTGTAGTTTAGTTGTAGTTCAGTTGTAGTTCAGTTGTAGTTTAGTTGTAGTTCAGTTGTAGTTCAGTTGTAGTTTAGTTGTAGTTCAGTTGTAGTTCAGTTGTAGTTTAGTTGTAGTTCAGTTGTAGTTCAGTTGTAGTTCAGTTGTAGTTTAGTTGTAGTTCAGTTGTAGTTCAGTTGTAGTTTAGTTGTAGTTCAGTTGTAGTTTAGTTGTAGTTCAGTTGTAGTTCAGTTGTAGTCAGTTGTAGTTCAGTGGTCTCTTTTCTCTTCTTCTCTGTGCTCCTATTCAAATCAATCCCAGACAGGACTCTGCTGCTTTAGTCTCCATGTTTCCAGGTAGAGTGGGGACCAGAAGACGACTGGAAACCACAAGTGAACACAAGTGACGGACCCTTAAATATCATATGGGGCCAGCAGCTAAAATTGCTTGAGGGAAATAAATTGATTTCATATCAATCTGACATTGACAAAAGACAAAAACAAAAGGAAATTTTATCCATAATTTTTTTCCATTTTAGTTAGTTTTGTAAAGACACAATACAATTTCAGTTAGTTATCATTTTTTTTCTTTTAATTATAGTTTTTATTTATTTCAGTTAATGAAAATGTTTTTTCAATTCTAGTTTTCATCATTTCGTTAGTTTTCATTAACGATAATAACCTTGGTTTTAATCCTAACATTCCTGACATTTGTACTAAATGTAATAAGGAAATAGGCACTTTGTATTTACAGAATGTGTTTTCCCTGTGGATCCAAAATGTTGTATTTTGCACATCTTCCCTGAGCAGTTTCAAGTAACTGGAAGAAAAAGGAAACTTTTAAATTTTTGTTTATTACAAGCCAAGCGAGTTATTTCTTTGAAATGGAAAGATATTCAAGGACCCACAATGAACCGATGGATTAAAGAAATGTCTTCTACACTGTAAAAAAAAAAAACAAAAACAAAAAAAAAGTAATATTCCAGCAGCTGGGGTGCTGAAAAAATACTGTAAAATAACGGAAAATAACCATCTCATAAAAATACGGTAATTTTCCATAATTAAAATACAGTTTTTTGCCCTAACTTTATATGAGATTTTTCACTTTTTTTTTTTTTTTTTTACTTTTTAATGTTTAATAAAGAATATTTTCATGTATTAAAACAATCCAATTCCCTATGAATATATATATATATATAAATAATTTTCAGTGAGACTCAGTTGTCCAATCCACTGATAAAAACTGTATTTGGACAGTTTATCAGTGCTTATACATGTTATACATTCACAAAAATACATTTATTCAACATTTTTGTTGTGAAACCTCCTGTAATTACACAAGATATTTGTCAATGAACAAACAAGTCTGGTTCAACTGACAGAACTAATACTTCTGTTACCGTTAATTGTCAGTAATTTTATCTCGTTTAATTATTTGTTTACAGTATAAAACTTTAAATTAACACTTTAATCTCATAAATCGAACAGAAATATTTGTGAAATTACAATACATTTGCAAATGTATTTTAACTGTATTTTTCTGTGAAAAAAGAAAACATTCCTTTTAAAAGATGTAAATTTTCTGGTTCTTCACAGTTCCAGTTTTTTCCTGTTCTTTTCCATCTGACATGTAAAATCACAGTCTGTTTGTGTCATTTCATTAATATATTCCTGGATCTTACAAATACAGGAAACATCTATAAAATAAAGAGTGAAAATTCTGTTAAATTACAGATTTTTTTTACAGTGTAACCTGGCAGTGGAAAAGCTGACGTACTCGGCTAAAGGACAGATCCCAGACTTCTACAGGATCTGGACCCTTTTGACAGTTTGAAAGGACTAGTCTGTGTCGTCAGTTCAGTCGTGTCTGTCCAGTATGTTCTGTTGCACTGGGAGTGGGTGGGGGGTGGGAGGGATTAGGGATGTAAACAATTAATCAACTAACGATTAATTGTCGATAAGAATTTGCTCGATTAAATTATTAATTGTGGGTTAATTGTCCTTGTCCTCCTGTCCACACCTGTCTGAAGGCTGACGGGCTGTCCGCGCTGCGACGCCGCGGCTGAGATAGGAGGTCATTGAACTGGAACATGATGAGTTAGAATGTCTGTATGGACATGGAGGAGGAGCCAAACACAGAGCCACCGTCTGTTTGTGGGAGGAGCCAAACACAGAGCAACCGTCTGTTTGTGGGTGGAGCCAAACACAGACCATCCGTTTGTAGGTGGAGCCAAACACAGACTGACTGTCTTTTTGTGGGTGGAGCCAAACACAGACCATCCGTTTGTAGGTGGAGCCAAACACAGACCGCCCGTCTGTTTGTGGGTGGAGCCAAACACAGACCATCCGTTTGTAGGTGGAGCCAAACACAGACCGACCGTCTGTTTGTGGGCGGAGCCAAACACAGACCATCCGTTTGTAGGTGGAGCCAAACACAGAGCCACCGTCTGTTTGTGGGAGTGGTGGTAAATTCAGGCACAAATGCGGGGTCGGTATCAGATCGGAGGGAAAAGATAAATGAGCCCAAAGTTTCACTTTCACTTTTGCGGGAGGAAGTGACACACGCACGTGCGCGGTTACCTCCCAACACACACACATCCCCTGGCGCGCGTGCGGCCGAGTAACCCCTCTCCACTGACGAAAGGCGTGTGCACCCCCCACTACCAGCAGCACACCAACAGATGAATTCCACTGGAAACACTGACTGTGTCCAGTGGTTCAATAAATCAGTCATTCAGGAATATGACATGTTTTTACCATGAAGTATATGAAGAATATTTCACTTTTATTCTTTCAGACCGTATTTTAAAAGACATTCAGGTTCTCAGGAAAATTGCTGCTTATCAATTAATTGTTAATCGATCGATAAGGGCAACCAACTAATGATTGATGGATTAATGGATAATTTGCATGCCTAGTAGGGACTGTTTTTATGTGGGGTTTTTTTTGGTTTGTTGTTATAAAACAATGAAAATGACAATAAATATATTTTTGAGAAAAAAAAAAAAACAGAGGCAGATCTTCTGTTGTGGTGCAGTGTGGTCTGCCTGGGTCTGCTTTGTAGACAGATCTGCAGTCTGATTAGTGTTTTAGAGCATACAGTGTGTTGCCTGAAGCTCTGTAATAATGCCAACTCTATTTACGTTTATTTACTGCTGTGCTATACATGTATCAACATGATTACGGTCGCATGAATTCTAATTACTTCCAGCAAGCTGCTCTTCTTGTGGGTAAGACAGAGCACTGCAGCAGACATTAAATATTCTATACGTCGCCTTTTCTGCCAGTGCGTCGGCATGCGTGTCTTTCTCTTTTTTCTTTTTTTCTTTTTCTTTTTTTATCATTGTCACTTTTTGATGTACACGGGGGGGGGGGGGGGGGGGGGGCATGAGACTTTTGCTAAATCCAACTGAATTCCCGTTACATGACAGTATGATTTTTCAAATCCAAGTTCAACTGTAATTTTGTGATTAAGTAAAACCAAAAGAGATCCAAAAAGAAGATTTACCAAGACGACGCTAAGCAGGAGAATTCCAGATTTTCCTGGAAGCAGTTTTGTCCTCCTTCAATGTAATAGCCAGTGGTGGATTTAATCCCCTCAAATTAGTCCCTCGCTAATCCTTGCTAACCTCAAACAGAGGTCACTCATGTCCAATTTGAAGATGCATAAAGAACACTTTGTAATTGCATGTTTGAAGCCCGCAGCTTGACGATGAAGTAATTCTCTGATGCGTCTTTTTTTTTTTCAGTGTATTGCACATTAATAAAGTCTACGGTGCGTATGTCAACCTGAGTGGAAGTGAAGAAACTTTGGCAACGCAAGGATTCAAAAGTTTATTAAACCTTTACAGGGCACTCACAGGCATACTGGGAAATTCTAACTTTCAACCTTAGTGTGTTATTGGAGGACATAACAAGATTTTTTATTGTTTTAAATGTATTGTTATGTAGAAAATCAAGGTTAATGAAGTTACCATATTTGGTTCCTTACCCATAAGTGGCAAAAAAATAAAAAAATAAAAAAAAATAAATAAAAATCCAATAAATATGTATAAAGATACAAGATTGAGATTGTTGATTCACTGTCTTCACTGGAACTGTTACTGTCACTGTTTTGTAATGTATGTGGAAATGACCAAAAATAGTCACTTGTCCGATTAACCCTTTATAGAGCATTCATAGTTAAATACAATAAAATTCAAGTTTTCAACCTTAGTGAGTTATTGGAGGACAAAACAAGACTTTATTACTGTTGTGAAATTTTTCAAAATATTTTATTGTCATGTAGAAAATGAAGTTACCATATTTGGTTCCTTACCCGTACGTGGCAAAAAAAACCATATAAATCCAAGACATAAATATAAAAAATACAAGAAACACACATGCATAAAATAAGATATAATTTTAATTAATTAATTAATTAATACAGACTATCATGATTATCACATTTATTCATGATTGTATTTGTATTAAATATTTAAAGTGCATATAAATTTTATAGTTTATATAAAAAATGGTTGATTATGCAAATCTGACTGTGTGTCAGGTGACTAAAAAAAGTGTGTGTGAATGGTTTGTGTGGATGCTTTGTGTTATTGCAAAAATATACAGAAAAAAAAGTGTATTAGCAAAAGCAAAGGAAGTGGAATTAATTTAATTATTAGTTTGTAAAAAGGGGGTGGAGTCTAAGAGTTATACTTCTGCCCACTCCTTTTTGAGTGTTGAAAAATTTTGTTTGACCATGTTGTATTGGTTCTTTGTTATGTGAGGATTTTATGTGTTTAAAAAAAACTAAGCTAAATGTGCGGTGAAAGGAACATGTGTTTTAGAACATTAGACCCCCATGTGTGCTGGTCCAGACCCCTGTCCACATCCACATGACCCCTTTGAACATCAGTCCTTACATTAGTTCCATTAGAGGTGGACCTGACTGACCCTGGAGACCACATTGGACCTTACAGACCCTGGAGACCACATTGGACCTGACTGACCCTGGAGACCACATTGGACCTGACTGACCCTGGAGACCACATTGGACCTGACTGACCCTGGAGACCACATTGGACCTGACTGACCCTGGAGACCACATTGGACCTGACAGACCCTGGAGACCACATTGGACCTGACAGACCCTGGAGATCACATTGGACCTGACAGACCCTGGAGACCACATTGGACCTGACTGACCCTGGAGACCACATTGGACCTGACAGACCCTGGAGATCACATTGGACCTGACAGACCCTGGAGACCACATTGGACCTGACAGACCCTGGAGACCACATTGGACCTGACAGACCCTGGAGACCACATTGGACCTGACAGACCCTGGAGACCACATTGGACCTGACAGACCCTGGAGACCACATTGGACCTTACAGACCCTGGAGACCACATTGGACCTGACAGACCCTGGAGACCACATTGGACCTGACAGACCCTGGAGACCACATTGGACCTGACAGACCCTGGAGACCACATTGGACCTGACAGACCCTGGAGACCACATTGGACCTGACAGACCCTGGAGACCACATTGGACCTGAGACTGGTGACTGTCCTCACTGGAACTGTTACTGTCACTGTTTTGTAATATGTGCGTAAATGACCAAAAATAGTCATTTGCCCGGTCATGGGTCAACATGTTCTTTATTTGTTAGCGTGCATGTAGCTGCTGTGCTAGCCTTATCGTACTTCAGTGCTGCCGGTGCCTGGATTTGAGCGCCCACACAGCTGTCATGTGACCGTGTGCTCCTATCATATCACATCTTGGCTCGTTGTCTCTGCTGTATTATGGGATTATGCTGACCTACGCCCCTGTCGCCAGTCAAATTTAGGTTTGATGCACTTAAGTCTAAGCCTACAGTCTATTTTGCCAAGGTCAGCTGAGAGTGTTGATGGTGCTTTTTTGGCTGCTACCTTTTTTTCCCCCTGCAGTCATGCTGTTCAAGAGAGCTTACAGTGGAAGAGAAATCACTTGGAAATTAATTTATTCTTCTCCAGTGGATGCTGTTTTCCTGTGAGGTTTTTTTTTTTTTTCTTTTTTAAGCCCTGCTTCCTTCTTTGCCATGGGGGGGAAGATGCTCTAGTGTACCCTTTGACCCGCAGATGACTCAGTTTGGATGATTAATCGGTGCCGATGGGGTGTTTTACAAACTATGAGTATCAGATGAAGTTGGCACTGAGAGTGGACAGCTGGAAGGAAAAGAACTCCATTAGGAGATAAACATCACTCCCACGTACAGTAGATGTTGTATGGTTATTTTGATGTTCACAGATCCTGATTTATTTATTGCCCTGACGTAGATGGTCAGTTCAACAATGCGGTTTCTAATAATAATAATAATTTCAGATATGCACAATGTGTTTTTAGTTTTAGTTTTTTGAGCGATAGACTGGGATGGGATTATATCAGATGAATCATCAACTAATCATCTGCTTTTTTTACATTTATGCATAGGGCTGTAAGAAAATATCGATTCTGCAATATATCACGATATTTCATTTCACAATACTGTATCGAAATTAAAAAGTACTGTATCTGTATTTTTAGGTATTTATTCAAATGCAGATGTTGAGGAGGTTCATTTTTGTCTTTTTGTTTTTCTTTTCTTACATTTTATTTATTATTTAACACTTTTTTTATTCAATAATGTTGGTTCCTTTGTTGGGATTGAACTCAAATCCTGTTCTGATGTTAGTTGTGAACTAATAGAATCTGAACATTTGAACAGGATCTGAAACTAGAATGTCTGGAAAACAGAATTTCAGTTTGAACACAGTTGGAACATTTGGTGATAGAACATTAGATCCTGTTGGGATCAAATACAAATGTTTAATATTTGGGCAGATTTCTGCTGTAATTCAGTTCCTCAAGGAAATAATCATTTAAAATAAAAAGAAACAAACAAAAAAATTGGCTTTCAACAGTATCATGATATATCATGATATAGCATGATATAGTGTGATATATCGTATCGTGATCCTAGTATTGTGATTTGTATCATATTGCCAGATTCTTGCCAATACACAGCCCTATTCATGCATTTTTTAATGCTTTTGGCAGATGCTTTTTTCCAAAGTGACTTAACAGGGGAAAAACCAAAATAAAAGAATAAAATACAAGAATAGATTAAAGACATAAAACAGCTGTACAATTAAAAATGGTGTCATACAGAAGAATAAAAAAGCTAAAAATGATAGAAAAAATAAAAGAATAGATTAAAGACATAAAAACAGCTGTACAATTAAAACAGTGTCGTACAGAAGAATAAAAAAAGAAAAATGATTGAAATAAAAGAATAGATTAAAGACATAAAAGCAGCTGTACAATTAAAAACCATACCATTTTTTCTGCTCCACATTATTCAAAATCCACTCTGGGTCAACCTCCATCCTGGACACATACTGTAAACACACACAACTGTGCAAAGCCATCCACATTATCACGGTGCCAGTATTGTTTTTTGCACCAATCATGCTTCATTTGGGAGTTTCATGCGTGAACACAAGCATAAATCAGTGCACTGAGTGCACACTGATGCATTTACCCATGAGATGCAAAAACAGGGGGAATATTAAATCACTCATAATCGAAACTGTGTTGTACTTCTGCTGTTGGTTTTGGGGTTCATCAGGGAATTTAATTCACACTTTTTCTTTTTGTACTCACCATTCTTGGGGTCTCAAGCAATGTCTTATTTAAGAGGTGTCAAAGTCATTTTAGTTCAGGGGTCACATTCAGCCCAAAATGATCTAAAGTGGGCCGGACCAGAAAAATAATCACATAAAAATATATAAATAATGTCAACTCCAAACTTTTCTTTATGTTTTAGAGTGAAAAAAGTAAAGTTACATATGAAAATGTTTATATCTGCAAATTATCCTTTAAAAATGCAGATAGCAGATAAGATAAGATAAGATAAGTTAAGATAAGACTTTATTGATCCCACCATGGGTAGGGCTGTGTATCGACAAGAATCTGGCGATATGATACAAATCACAATACTAGGATCACGATACAATATATCACGATATATCATGATACTGTTAAAAAGGAAATGTTTTTGTTTGTGTCTTTTTTCAAAATGATTATTTCCTTGAAGAACTGAATTACACCAGAAATCTGTTCAAATACAAAATACATTTGTATTTGATCCCAACAGGATCTAATGTTCTATCACCAAATGTTCAAACTGTGTTCAAACTGAAATTCTGTTTTACAGACATTCCAGTTTCAGATCCTGTTCAAATGTTCAGATTCTATTAGTTCACAACTAACATCAGAACAGGATTTGAGTTCAATCCCAACAAAGGAACCAACATTATTGAATAAAAGAGTGTGAAATAAGAAGAAATAAAATATAAACAAGAAAGAAAAACAAAAATTAACTTCCACAATATCTGCATTTGAATAAATACCTAAAAATATCGATACAATACTTTTTAATATTGATACAGTATTGTGAAATGAAATATCATGATATATTGCAAAGCTAATATTTTCTTACACCCCTACACATTCTCCAAGTGCTTTTCTAGAAAAGAGAGCGCAGACCTCTGCCAAGGCAGATCAGTGTGTGTGTGTGTGTCCCCCCCCCCCGTCACCACCAAAATGTAATAATGTGTTCCTTGTGCCAGTATCAACATTTCCTGAAATTTTCATCCAAATCTGTCCGTAACTTTTGGAGTTATCTTTCACACCGACAGACAGACAGACAGACACACAGACATGGTGGTGGTGGTGGTGGGGGGGGTCTCTGATCTGCCTAGGTGGAGGTCTGTGCTTTCTGAGGGCTTTTCTAGTTCTGATAATATTTTAATGGTCTGACCCACTTGAGATCGAATTGGACAGAATGTGGAACCTGAACTCCAATGATTGTTGATATATTCAGTCTTATTTTTGCATTTCACAAATTCATCCCACGGGCCAGATAGGACCCTTTGGTGGGCCGGACTGGACCCTTTGGTGGGCCGGATCGGACCCTTTGGTGAGCCGGATCGGACCCTTTGGTGGGCCGGATCGGACCCTTTGGTGGGCTGGATCAGACCCTTTGGTGGGCCGGATCAGACCCTTTGGTGGGCCGGATCAGACCCTTTGGTGGGCCGGATCAGACCCTTTGGTGGGCTGGACGGACCCTTTGGTGGGCCGGATCGGACCCTTTGGTGGGCTGGATCAGACCCTTTGGTGGGCCGGATCAGACCCTTTGGTGGGCTGGACGGACCCTTTGGTGGGCCGGATCGGACCCTTTGGTGGGCTGGACTGGACCCTTTGGTGGGCTGGTGTGACAGCCCTGGTTCCACATTGTCAGTACTATCCAAGTATCCAAGCGGTGATGCTGGCTGATGGGATGGTGTGAGCAGAAGTCGGTGCTGATGAGGGTAGTATTATGTTTATAAAGAACAGCTGACACACATTATTGTCTAAATATGATGACAGTTCTATTATAATGGTTCTAATAAAGGGACAGAATTCCACACATACATAATGGTTTTTCTACTGGATATGGGGGGTTGCCATGGTGATATGGTGGTTAGCACCGTCCCCTCACAGCCAGAAGCTCCAGTGTTGGCTAGCTGTGTGTGTGTGTGTGTGTGTGTGTGTGTGTGTGTGTGTGTGTGTGTGTGTGTGTCAGGTGTACCCCTGTTTACCCACTGGTATCTGGGATAGGCTCCGCCCCCTGTGACCCTCCAGAGTATTAAGTGGATGGACGAATTCTTTTTTAGAAGAGGGGCACAGATGATCCCTGTGGTCAGCCTTTACTGTCCACAGTGAAAAGTGAAAAGAGAACTTGTGTTTTTTCCAGTTCAGTGTGAAACCTGCAGGAGGACGTGAGGACAGAACTGTACTGTTTTATTTCATTTGATAACAGAACAGATAAGATGAAATATTCAGGAAATGTTGATACCGACGTAAGGAAGAAATGATCAAATTTTGGTGGTGATCGGGGGGGGGTGCAGATCTGTCTTGGTGGAGGTCTGTGCTCTCCGACTGCTTTTCTTGTTTATAATGTAATTTAATTTTCACACTAAAACAAAGAGAGCGCAGACCTCCACCAAGGCAGATCAGTCCCCACCCCCCCACCCCCATCACCACCAAAATGTAATCATTTGTTCCTTGTGCCAGTATCAACATTTCCTGAAAATTTCATCCAAATCCGTCCATAACTTTTGGAGTTGTCCTGCTAACAGACAGACAAACCCTGATGAAAACAGAACCTCTGCCGTTGCACTTGGTGGAGGTAATAATGGGATTATTATTCCTCGGTTCTTATTTGACCTGTCCCATTGGGTTGAACGTGGCCCCTGAACTAGAATGAGTCCGACCCCCCTGCACTCCAGTGTTTGTATCAGGACACATGGAAGGACATCGGTGCTTCCACAGATGTTTCAGTTGTTTTACAGCGCTGGCGCTGAGGCGATAGTTTGGATTCATCTGCCTTATAATGAAGGTTACCCTGTTTAATCCTCTGACCTGGCCAGTGATCTACCCCAGAGCTTCTACAACAAAGAGCTTTATTAATAGACTGCAGCCTGGTGGCTCCCCTCTGCTGCGCTCCTCTTAATAAACCCAAACACATTTCACAGTCTGTTCAGAGGTTTCTACATCTGTCCTCTACCCTCTGTGACTCAGCCTGACCCAGAGGTTACAGCGGCTGTACGGCAAAGTGGAAGAGCCCCTGTGGGAGGGTCACAGATAGCTGATGTATACACACACACACACATATATATGTATATACACATTCTAACCTTCAGCTCAGTCAACAGCTGGATCACTTCTTCCCTCAAACCTTATGTCCTTCACTGTTTTCGAGTGTCTTTCATTGTTTTTGATGTCAGTTTATATTTGCAGATAATAATCTGACCCTTTCTATTAGGGCTGGAAGAAAATATCAGCTCTGCAATATATCGCGATATTTCATTTCACAAGACTGTATTGATATTAAAAAGTACTGTATGGATATTTTTAGGTATTTATTCAAATGCAGATATTGTGGAGGTTTATTTTAGTTTATTTGTTTTTTTTTTTCATGTTTTATTTCTTCTTATTTCACACTCTTTTATTCAATAATGTTGGTTCCTTTGTTTGGATTGAACTCAAATTCTGTTCTGATGTTAGTTGTGAACTAATAGAATATGAACATTTGAACAGGATCTGAAACTGGAATGTCTGGAAAACAGAATTTCAGTTTGAACACAGTTGGAACATTTGCTGATAGAACATTAGATCCTGTTGGGATCAAATACAAATGTGTTTAGGATTTGTGCAGATTTATGGTGTAATTCAATTCTTCAAGGAAATAATCACTTAAAAAAAAGAAACAAACAAAAAATTGCCTTTTTAACAGTATTGTGCTATATTGTATCGTGATCCTAGTATTGTGATTTGGATCAAATCGCCAGAATCTTGCCGATACACAGCCCTGCTTTCTACTCAGATTAGATTAGATTAGATTAGATTAGATTAGATTAGATTAGATTAGATTAGATTAAGGTCAAGTTTTATTTTATATAGCACATTTAAAACGATGCAAAGTGCTGTATACACTAAAACAAATAAGAATAAATACAAGATATACTATGACTGATAAAAGCAGATGCACAGGAAACAGGATAAACAGCATGTGAAACACAACCAGAAGGTAAAAGGAATAAGTCACACACTTGTATTAAAAGCCAGTGCAAATAGGTGCGACTTTAAAACAGATTTACAATGCTCGATGGACTGTGCACATATTCAATTAGATTCCATCTGATAAAGCTTTCCTGATCCTTTGGACAGATCTGTAAGGAAACTGAGGTTCCAATAGCAGAACAAGACTGGGTATACACACAAGAAATACTGCAATAAAATAACAAAACAAAAACGATAAAAAACAGTAGTGCAAATTGGAATAGCACATTGAAAGTACAAGTAGAAACAAGTGGCAAAGTAGTACTAATTATAATAATAAGTGGTTTATTATGTTATAATATTATACTATGCACAATATGTAAATGTATAGTTTAATAATCACAGGATAAAAGTTATAATAAAGTGACGACAGTAATAGTAGTCATAACAACAATATAGAAGTAATATAAAACTCTGACTCTATTATTACCTTCAAATCCCAGTTTAAGATTTATTTATTCAGACAGGCCGACTCACTTCCATAAGTTCACTTTTATCTACCGCCATTTTATGTGTTTTATATTTGTATATGTGGAAGGACCTCCACCAGGAGGTAATTACAGTTTGCATTGTGTGTGTGTTTGTTTGTCTGTTAGCAGGATAACTCAACAAGTTATGGATGGATTTTCATGAAATTTCAGGAAATGTTGATCCTGGCACAAGGAAGAAAGGAATAAGGGGGGGGGGGGGCAGGTCTATCTTGGCGGAGGTCTGCACTCTCCCTCTCCAAATGCTTTTCTAGTTTTAATTTGTGTTTTATTTATTTTAACAACTTTGTACGGTGACCTTGAGTGTCCTGAAAGGCACCTATAAATAAAATGTATTATTATTATTATTATTATTATTATTATTAATAATAATAATAATAATAAAAGTATGTAAGTAATAATAATAATAACAAGAAAAGCAGTCGGAGAGCACAGACCTCTGCCAAGACAGATCTGCCCCCCCCCCATCACCACCAAAGTCTAATCATTTCTTCCTTGTGCCAGAATCAACATTTCCTGAGAATTTCATGAAAATCCATCCATAACTTTTGAGTTATCCTGCTAACAGACAGACAGACAAACAAACCCTGGCAAAACCCTAGTGTCCTTGGCGGAGGTAATAATAATAGTATTCTGTCTGTGCCTGCTGTGACACATCTGGGATTCAAAGACAGTTCTGCGTCCTGTTTTCTTCCAGGTTCTGAGGCGTGGACTTGTACTTTTTACATGGATCTCTTTCAGTCGGTTTAGTTTCTCTTGTTCTGTCTTTGTCAGTCTTGCCTGGCTTTTGTTGTTCTTTCCTATTATGCCATCAAATGTGAACACACACACACACACACACACACACCACAGATGAAGCAGAGAGCGCTCTGCTAAACTCAGAGTACAGACGTAGGCAGCTGCAGAGTTACTGGGTGCACTGAGACAGCCGTCCTGTAAGCTAGTGGCTAATTTTAGCCTTTCAGGGCAGTGCACCGTATCTCCCTGTGGATGAGTTGAACCATAGAAGAGGAAGGGCTGATGCTCAGCCTCTGCTTCTGTGTGTGTGTGTGTGTGTGTGTGTGTGTGTGTGTGTGTGTGTGTGTGTGTGTGTGTGTGCGGTGGACACAGTGCTTTGTGCAGGAAGGTTGGGGCCCAGTCACAATAGGCCGGGGTGGAGACATGTCCATTCAAAGAGCTTTAAAAACACCTGGGCTTTGGATGGAAGGGAGCGCAACAACCCTGTGTTCACTAGAGAATAGGGCTGCAAGAAAATATGGGTTCTGCTATATACCACAATATTTCATTTCACAATACTGTATCGATATTGAAAAGTACTGTATCTATATTTTTAGGTATTTATTCAAATGCAGATATTGTGGAGGTTCATTTTTGTTTTTTTGGTTTTCTTTATTGTTGATATTTTATTTATTCTTATTTCACACTCTTTTATTCAATAATATTCGTTCCTTTGATGGGATTGAAGTCAAATCCTGTTCTGATGTTAGTTGTGAACTAATAGAATCTGAACATTTGAACAGGATCTGAAACTGGAATGTCTGGAAAACAGAATTTCAGTTTGAACACAGTCGGAACATTTGCTGATAGAACATTAGATCCTGTTGGGATCAAATACAAATGTGTTTAGGATTTGTGCAGATTTCTGCTGGAATTCAATTCTTCAAGGAAATAATCAATTAAAAAAAAAGAAACAAACAAAAAATTGCTTTTTTAACAGAATCATGATATATCGTGATATATCATATTGTGATCCTAGTTTTGTGATTTGTATCGTATCACCAGATTCTTGCCGATACACAGCCTTACTAGATAATGTCCAGGCACACAGTAGTAAAAGTCTATAATACTTTATAAATAAATGCAAAATTTACTTTATATATATATATATATATATATATATATATATATATATATATATATATATATATATATATATATATATACACACACATACAGGGTGGGGAAGCAAAATGTACAATATTTTGAGGCAGGGATTGAAAGACAGTGTATGACCAGTTAGTTTATTGAAAGTCATGAGAATTTATTTACCACAAGAAAATGTCCATAATAGAAAATGTTTTTATTCTATGTGTCCTCCTTCTTTCTCAATAACTGCCTTCACACGCTTCCTGAAACTTGTGCAAGTGTTCCTCAAATATTTGGATGACAACTTCTCCCATTCTTCTTTAATAGTATCTTTAACAAAGTCCACATTGCTGTGTGATGTTCTATTGGTGCATGTTCTAAAACGCCCCAAACAGCAGAATCCAGAGGGTTTAGATCTGGGCTGGAAGGCGGACATAAACAGGATTCCCAAAAATTGCTAAAGTTGGATTTGTTGCTGTTGTCAACAAGTGTTTTGGTGTTCTTGTGTAAGATTTGAACTTCAAATCCTATTTTACTGCATTTCTAACGCTCTTGTTGTCTGCCTCAAGTTCAATTGCCATTTTTCTCATGGATTTGGTTGGATCCTTTAGGATTTTGGATTTGAGAGCTTTAATAAAAGCTTTGGTACGTTTTTGTTGCTTCGTCCACTTCCAGACTTTCTGGTAATAGTTTTGCTCATAGTCATTCTCTTTCCATTCTAAACAGTCTTTATGGACACTCCAACTATTTCTGAAATCTCCTTTGGTGTGACGAGTGCATTCAGCAAATCACACACTCTTTGACGTTTGCTTTCCTGATTACTCATATGGGCAAAAGTTTGTGAAAAGGTATGGATAATAGTGTTAGGTATGATTATGACATCAGTATATGTTTGGGTTCAAAACAACTGACGTAGTGTCTGCTGAGAAAAAACAACTAAATGTTCAGTGTACATTTGGCTTCCCCACCCTGTGTGTGTGTGTGTGTGTGTGTGTGTGTGTGTGTGTGTGTGTGTGTGTGTGTGTGTGTGTGTATATATAAATATATATATATATCCTTTATTTAACCAGGTAAAAAAAAGCCTCATTGAGATTACAAATCTCTTTTTCTAGAGTGATCTGACCAAGAAAAGCAGTGTAACACAGTTTCTGACGATTCAAGACATAATCAACACAGAAAAAAACCACCTACAATCGATAATGACAACAAAATCATTTGTGCAAGTTTAAAGACACAAAAACATAAAGAGTCACTCCATCAGTTTCTTGTGTACTGTGTTTGTTTTAGACAGAGACAGAGTAATTGTTTTCTTTTTCATACATTCTGTAAAGTTACTGTGTGGTTTTATCTCAATATTTGTGTTCAAAAAACTGACTTTCTTACTTTGTTTCTTTGTTTATTTGATGAGTACAATGCATATTAATGAACACTCAGTACCAGAAAACATTACTTTGTGTAATTATGGTGGATTTAGCTGGAAGCTGGACTTAGTGTCTGCATAAAAGCAGTCTGTTTTTTTGTAAAATCAAATGCTTACTGTTTGTAAATCCACAGTAAAATGTGCTTCTGATGTGTGTTCTTTATTGTAACGTGCTGCTCTTCTGAACACACTGTGAAACATTTCATACTCATAGATGCCTTTTGGATTTACTGTCATGACAAACCAGTACTACATGAAAAATTCATCACTTTAACAACTGATTGTACAATTTACAGCTTTGAAACTGCATTAAAAACAGATATCACAAAAAGGGTGTAAGAAAATATAGGTTCCACAATATATCACAATATTTAATTTCATTATACTGCATCAATATTAAAAAGTACTGTATAGATATTTGTAAGTATTTATTCAAATGCAGACATGGCGAGGGTTCATTTTTGTGTTTTGTTTTTCTTTTTTGTTCTTATTTTATTATTATGTAACACTGTTTTGTTAAATAACAGTATTTCGAGCATCCTAAAAGCACATTTTATCATCTGAAAGAGGCAGATGTTAGTTCTTTCGTTGGGATTACAGAAAAATAATATCATGATGCTGGATTACTCAGGGACTGAACACTATGCATTCTTTTCACCACTAATAAAATATGAACATTAGAGCAGGATCTGAAACTGTAATGTCTGGAAAACATGATTTAAGTTTAAACACAGGAACATTTTGTGATAGAACATTAGATCCTGTTCTGATCAAACAAAAATGTGTTTAGTATTTGTGCAGATTTCTGCTGGAATTCAGTTTTTACAGGAATCAAAAAGAAACAAAATAAACCAAAAAAAAAAAGCCTTGTTAACAGTATTGTGATGTATCGCGATATATATCACTTCAATTCAACTTTATTTGTAGAGCACATTTCATGCACAAGGCAGACTCAGTGTGCTTCACAACAGGTATATAAAATAAAAACAGAAAAGAGGCACACAGGGCTTTACAGAAGGAGCTGGATATGGAAACAAACAGCAGTCCAGTAAACAGCAGAAGAAGGGAATGGGTTCATGTCCCAGGCATCCCCTGTCCTAAGACCCTCCGCCTGGGCAAAGAAAAACTGAAAACCCAGCGGGAAAAGAGGAACCTGAGAGAACCACAGTGAAGGAGACTTATCATGTCATGAGTTTAGTTTGGTCAGTCGTATCGTATCACCAGATTCACAGCCCTAACTATCCCCTGTTTGTTTGTTTGTTTGTTTGTTTGTTTGTTTGTTTGTTTGTTTGTTTGTTTGTTTGTTAGCAGGATAACTCAAAAAGTTATGGACAGATTTTAATGAAATTTTCAGGAAATGTTGATACTGGCACAAGGAAGAAATGGTTAAATTTTGGTGGTGATCGGGGGGGGGGCTGATCTGCCTTGGTGGAGGTCTGCGCTCTACGAGTGCTTTTCTTTCTCACATTTGAAGCTTTCTCTTTCTTTTCTTTTCTTTGCATTTCTTTTCTTGCCTTGTCTTTTCTTCTCTTTCTGTTTTCACACCATAAGGCAGTTTATAAGGTATTGAAAGCCATAAACTTTCAAACAGACCATAATTACTGTACCTGAAAATGATCTTTTATTTTCATTTCAACACATCAGGAAATGGTGAGAATTTATTAAACCCCCCCCCCCCCAATTAGTCATTCCTCCGTATTGAACTTCTTTTTGAAGCAGAAGTGATGGAAGAACTAACCTGGAAAGAATGGGCTCTTCATGCTAATGACAAACGGTGAATTAGCGCCACAGCTGACCAGACGCCGCTCACATTCTCTCGGAGCAGAACCGATGGAAATGAAACGGCGTCTCATTGCAGATATGCTTACTCACCCCGCTGATGACTTTCTATTCTGAAACTTCCTGCTCTGATTAAATAGCCGCTGTGGCTGTTAACACTCACCACAGCTCACAGCCTTTAACTCCACACACACACTAAGTACCCAGATCTGGTCACTTCCTGTTTCCCTCGGCGCCTCTCGCTCGGTGGTCGTTTTGTCCTGTACGTCTATTTCCAACATCGGTTAGTTTTCTTTGGAAAGCGGCCACGATGAATCATAAACAGCTCAACATGTCTGACACACACACACACACACACACACACACACACACACACACACACACACTGGCAGCAGGTGAATTCTCTCGTGGCCAAACAACACACCCTGCCCTCCACTTCAAAGGTGACTTTGTACTTCTGTGAATGTTTTAAGTGGTTTTTGTGTTTTTTTTGTACAAATTGTACAAAAAAAATTGTACAAAAAAAAAAAAATTGTACATTGTACCGTGATCCATGCTTTTGTAACCACTAGACTTGACTATTGTAATGCACTTTATGCCGGGTTGAGTGAAAATGCACTTTCCCGACTGCAGCTGGTCCAAAATGCTGCAGCTCGGCTTTTAACAGGGACACGCAAACATCAACATATTTCACTGGTTTTAGCTTCACTCCATTGGTTCCCAGTGCGTTTTAGAGTTGATTTTAAAATTCTTCTGTTTGTTTTTAAATGTTTGAATGGCCTTGCCCCCTCCTACCTGTCCGACCTGATCCACCCCTACGCCCCCTCTCGTGCTCTCAGGTCAGATCAGCTGCAGCTTGTGGTTCCAAAAACTAAAAAGAAGCTTCGTGGGGACCGTGCCTTTTCTGTTGTCGCCCCAAAGTTGTGGAACCAGTTGCCCTTAGATGTTAGACAGGCTCAGTCTGTACCTGTATTTAAATCACATTTACATTTACATCACTTTTTCTCATTAGCTTTTAATCAGTGAGTGACATGTCTGGTTTTTTTATGCTGTTTTTAACAGATTTTAACTTGTCTTTGTTTTTTATGATGTTTGTATTGTGTTGTTCTTAGCCCACTTAACACCCTGTGTGTTCACTAGTTTTATTTACTTATTTAATTCCTTGTTTTATGTTTGGTGTACGGCACTTTGGCCAGCTGTAAAGTTCCTAAAGTGCTTTATAAATAAAGTTGGTATGGTATGGTAAATTCTTTCTTCGTCTCTAATGCTGCGTTTCCACTACATGGAACCGGCTCAGCTCCACTCTGGTACCAGGTCCTATTCCAGACCATTTCCACTCTGGTACCAGGTCCGATTCCAGACCATTTCCACTCTGGTACCAGGTCTGATTCCAGACCGTTTCCACTCTGGTACCAGGTCCGATTCCAGACCGTTTCCACTCTGGTACCAGGTCCTATTCCAGACCATTTCCACTCTGGTACCAGGTCCGATTCCAGACCGTTTCCACTCTGGTACCAGGTCCTATTCCAGACCATTTCCACTCTGGTACCAGGTCCTATTCCAGACCAGGTCCACTCTGGTACCAGGTCCTATTCCAGACCGTTTCCACTCTGGTACCAGGTCCTATTCCAGACCGTTTCCACTCTGGTACCAGGTCCGATTCCAGACCGTTTCCACTCTGGTACCAGGTCCTATTCCAGACCAGGTCCACTCTGGTACCAGGTCCTATTCCAGACCGTTTCCACTCTGGTACCAGGTCCTATTCCAGACCAGGTCCACTCTGGTACCAGGTCCTATTCCAGACCGTTTCCACTCTGGTACCAGGTCCTATTCCAGACCAGGTCCACTCTGGTACCAGGTCCTATTCCAGACCAGGTCCACTCTGGTACCAGGTCCTATTCCAGACCCTTTCCATTCCAGATCCTCCCTCTTTCCAGTCCCTGGTCGTCATAGCGATGCGGTGCGTTCCTTCTGTGTGCTCTGCTCACAGTTGCTGATAAACTCACTGGTTGCCTGTTGTCTGGTCAAACTCCTGCTGAATGTTTGCGTCTGAACCTCCTGGACAAACCATGGTGTAGTTTTACAGACTGTCATCATGTGGATTCACCTACTGACAGATTTACTGGAAAAGGGCGGGGCACACACACCACTGACCAATCAGAGGTCTGCAGTGTTTACACAGTGTCACCTTTAGGATCTGGTCCCCAGTCCTGGAACCTCAGAGGACGAGAGACCAAAAAACTAGGACCAGGTACCAGAGTCCAGGTCCTTTTTCATAATGGAAATGCAAAAAGGCCGAGTCGAGTCGAGTCGAGCCGATACCACGCAGTAGGAACGTGGCCTAAATCCGGCTGCAGACCTAAAAGCCGAACCTGTGTTCTGTGAGTGGAAGTGACACCCATCAGGTCTAACTGAGGCCTCTGTTTGTGTTTGTCTTTCTCTTTGGCAGATTTTCCATATGACGTATGACCTGGCTAGTGCTGTGGTAAGAATATTTAATTTAATAGGGATGATGCTGCTTCTATGTCACTGGGATGGATGTCTCCAGTATTTGGTGCCTCTCCTTCAAGACTTCCCCCCCGACTGCTGGGTGTCCCTAAACGGTATGGTTGTAAGTATGACATCATCTTCTCTTTTTGTTTGTTATTTTGGAAAATGTTTTCAGCAGGTATAGCTTAACCCATAAAGACCCAGTGCTACTTTTGTGGCAGTTCCCAAATGAATTGTTCTTTTTATGTAAGCTTCCTGAAGTGATTTATCATCATTTATTATAGAGTCAAAACACAGTACTGGAAATCTCTCTGACGGGACATTTTAGAGACACTTTGACAGATTAGTGTTGCTAAAGGACCCACATTTTCACTTTTAAATTATTTTTTGCTTTAGTTGGACCATAAGGGATTATGTAAAAGAAGGAGGTACATTATATTGAAATAAATGTTGGAATTAGGGATGTAACAATATGAAAATTTCATATCACAGTTATCATTATTATTGCAGTATTGTTGAAATTGTGCTCAAAATGTTCAGAAAGTACTAATACACACACTGAAAGAATTTAACCAAGTTGTATTTAAAAAAACAACAACAACAAAAAAACAAATAAAATAATAGTCCCAATGTCCCTTCTGTGTCAGAAACATTCACATATTAACCCTTAGTGGTCTGAGTCTGTTTTGTCTGTTTTTCAGTCCTTTTGATTTGGCCTTTATATACTATAGAAACAAATGTTTACTATACCCATGTTTGGATCTGTTTTTTCAGCACAACTTCATCTGTATCATCTGTCTATTATTTTTTCACTTTAACCTACTATAAAAACATAAAAGGACAAAAAACACACAAAATATATAAAATCTGATTTGAAAAATGTATATAATTTATTGCATAAATAACACACAGATGTTTAATGAACCTTTTCACAGACTTTAAAAGTGAATATCGGTTCCAAATATTAGGTACAGAAAATTAAAATTGTAATAAATTACAACTATACTCAAATATTTGACATAAAAGCCCTGGAAAAGTGTGGTAATCAAACACAGTTATCATGATAATTAGAATTTAAACGCTAATACTAACTGTTGGCAATTTTATCGCGGTTTATCGTTATACTGGTAATCGTTACATCCCTAGTTGGAATCGCAATCAATTAAAGTTTGCTCTCTGAAGGGACATTACTGTGTTTTGACCCTATAATATTATCCTCTATTTTGCGTTTTTTTCAGTGAAAATCGGGTATTTTCCTGTATTTAAGTCATTGATTCTGTAGATGTTCATTAAAGCTCAAACAAACTAAGAGTTATTCCACCAAAAACAGAGAAAACTTGAGAAAAAGTGACATTTTCATTAAAATCTATCATTAACTGAACGTAAACCAAACATTTCCATCCACTGTCATTGATCCGACTCAAGTCATTCCATAAACATTGTGACGAATGTAAATATGTACATTTACAGATATATTCATTATTATTATTCTATATTACCCCTTTATCCCGTACTAAATAAAAAAATGATTCAGTTTCCTGGTGTGCCCACACACACCACACCATGTTTCTTTTAAAACTCCTCTTCTTCGCTTGTTGTACCATTCGTCAACATCTGTTTTTTTTCATTCATGTGACTCTAGTTGTGGAAAAAGGTCTTTCCATTGCAGTTTTGCATGATATACCGATTGCACTGCGCCCAAAAAAACACCTCTAGCCAACGCAAAAACTTTTAATCGAAAAACAAGAGTTTGGGCGAAATGGTCGTTTTTTCCTTTAGGTAAATTTTTCCGCACAGTTATATTTGCTGAATTTGAGAGTCAGCGGAAAAGCGACTAATGTTTTAGAAGATGACAGTGTTTCCATGGTAACTACAGAGCCTCTGAACGTCCAGATGGGTCATATGTGATGACCATGAAAAGATGAAGAACTGTATTTTAGACCAATTATTGACATGGATTGATAGAATCAGTGGGTCAACAGATGATAAACAGTTTAGATCTGTAAATCATTTTGGTCGATGGTAGATGTTCGGGTCTTTATGGGTTAAGACAGTAGTTGTAGATAGGTTGCAGTGTTCAGTTGAATCATGTTACAGAGTTAACTCCTAGCAAGAGAAATGCTATTAAATGTATTAATTATATTTATTGTATTTAACTGGTTAAAAAAAAAAAGGAATTGTGATCAAAGTTTTAAAGAGATGCTTGATGTGGGGCTGAAAAACAGTTCATGCTGACTTCAACATTTTCTGCCTTCAGGCTGTTAAAGGTCAAGTGCGTATGATTTATGGGGATTAAGGAGGCTGTAACTGCAGAAATGGAATATAATATTCAGAATGAGTTTCTATTAGTGTATAATCACACAGACGTCAGATCTGTTGTGTTTCGGTTGGAAGAGTCCGTACCTACAGTAGCTCGGAACAGACTTCTTCATCTTTGTTCGTTCTTTTCATTTTATATTGAGTGTCATCCAGCATTAACCCTTTAAAGGACACTACTACATGTTTTGTGCCTTTGTCTACTTATGACTTATGTGTTCATGAAAGTACCGCCCACTTCTATTGTTAGTTTGATCTCCTGCATCCAGACCACAGGACTCTGACACAGAACAGAACCTGACAACCTCACACATTCAACTTATTGATTCTTGATAGAACATGCCGGTGAGATAACAGGGACATTAGTTCTATTTTTTGTTCCTTTAGCCCAGCTTCTGCTTAGACTAGCATGCTTTTGAAATGGGCTTCATCTGAGTCCCACACTGTAAAAAAAAAAACTCTGAAAAAATGGTAATATTCCGGCAGCAGGGGCGCCAAAAAACTACTGTTAAATAACGGAAAATAATCATCTCATAAAAATACGGTAATTTTCCATAATTAAAATACAGTTTTTTGCCCTAACTTTACATGAGATTTTGCATATTTTTTTGGACTTTTTAATGTTTAATAAAGAATATTTTCATGTATTAAAACAATCCAATTCCCTATAAATATATATATAAATAATTTTCAGTGAGACTCAGTTGTCCAATCCACTGATAAAAACTGTATTTGGACAGTTTATCAGTGCTTATACATGTTATACATTCACAAAAATACATTTATTCAACAGTTTTGTTGTGAAACCTCCTGTAATTACACAAGATATTTGTCAATGAACAAACAAGTCTGGTTCAACTGACAGAACTAATACTTCTGTTACCGTTAACTGTCAGTAATTTTATCTTGTTTTATTTTTTTATTTTTATTTTTTTACAGTATTAAACTTTAAATTAACACTTTAATCTCATAAATAGAAAAGAAATATTTGTGAAATTATGATACATTTGCAAATGTATTTTAACTGTATTTTTCTGTGAAAAAAGAAAAAAATTCTTTTAAAAGATGTAATTTTTTTGGTTATTCACAGTTACAGTTTTTTCCTGTTCTTTTCCATTTGACATGTAAAATCACAGTCTGTTTTTGTCATTTCATTGATATTTTCCTGTATCTGAAAAATGCAGGAAAAATCTGTGAAATAAACAGTGAAAATTCTGTTAAATTACAGATTTTTTTTTCGTGTATAGGGGCTCCTGTGCCTTTGTCTGTTCCGTCTCTGCTCTTCTCTGTCTGTGTCGGGGTCAGTCGGACTGGGGCTGCTCCTCTTAGAGCGTTGTCATAGTGTGTGGAAGTGTGTGGAAGTGTGTGGAAGTGTGTGGAAGTGTGCGGAGGCCTCCTGGGTACAGCCCAGTGGAATTGCTGGCCTGGGGAACTCTTGCCTTTCCGTCTCCCTCGCTCTTCTCCGTGCCTCGGACTAATATTTCTGTGCTCCACATGCACGCCGCTCTCAGGCATCCGGCCGGAGGTGCACATGTCAGCTTTCCTCAACATCAGCGCTGCCTATCCCACTCTTATCTTTACTTGGAGGCCATGAATTGCCCGAGCGAGCCCAATCCCAGCTAACATGTGGTATTCATCCAAACAGACGTAATCCATCTCTGTTTGCACCAAAATGAAATTCACAGTGATAGAACTTCTCACATTACTGTCACAATTCATCCTTGCTAAATGGTGACTTTGTGAGGAGCAGCACAGATTTTATAACAATCCTTTCATCGGCATCACCTGCGTGGCATCTAAGGCTATTAGAAAATATCAGTTCTGCAAGATATCACAATATTTCATTTCACAATACTGTATCGATATTAAAAAGTACTGTATGGATATTTTTAGGTATGTATTCTAATGCAGATATTGTGGAGGTTCATTTTTGTTTTTTTGGTTTGCTTTATTGTTTATATCTTATTTATTATTATTTAACACTGTTTTATTAAATAATGGTTATCTGAATCCTCCTAAAAGCACTTTTTTCTGTCTGAGGCAGATGTTGGTTCCTTTGTTGGATTGAACTCAAATCCTGTTCTGATGTTAGTTGTGAACAAATAGAATCTGAACATTTGAACAGGATCTGAAACTGGAATGTCTGTAAAACAGAATTTCAGTTTGAACACAGTTGGAACATTTGCTGATAGAACATTAGATCCTGTTGGGATCAAATACAAATGTGTTTAGGATTTGGGCAGATTTATGGTGGAATTCAATTCTTCAAGGAAATAATCATTTAAAAAAGAAACAAATTTTAAAAATGCCTTTTTTTATCAGTATCGTGATATATCGTATTGTGATCCCAGTATTGTGATTTGTATTGTATCACCACATTCTTTCCAATACACAGCCCTAGTGGCAGCACCATGTCATCTGGAGAAAACTGAAGCCAAAGCCACAGGCTGAGTATTATGGGATGGCTGTGTCCTGAACATCTCTATGTTGGCGTTAAAATAGCTGTGATTAGTAGGGCTGTGTATCGGCAAGAATCTAGTGATGCAATATAAATCACAATACTAGGATCATGATACAATATATCACAATATATCATGATACTGTTAAAAAGGCCATTTTTATGGGTTTTGTTTTTTCTTTAAGATTATTTCCTGGAAGAATTGAATTCCAGCAGAAATCTGCCCAAATCCTAAACACATTTGTATTTGATCCCAACAGGATCTAATGTTCTATCAGCAAATGTTCCAACTGTGTTCAAACTGAAATTCTGTTTTCCAGACATTCCAGTTTCAGATCCTGTTCAAATGTTCAGATTCTATTAGTTCACAACTAACATCAGAACAGGATTTGAGTTCAATCCAACAAAGGAACCAACATCTGCCTCTCAGACAGAAAAAAGTGCTTTTAGGAGGATTCAAATAACCATTATTTAATAAAACAGTGTTCAATAATAATAAATAAATTATAAACAACAGAGAAAAACAAAAATGAACTACCACAATATCTGCATTTGAATAAATACCTAAAAATATCAATACAGTACTTTTTAATATCGATACAGTATTGTGAAATGAAATATTGCGATATAATATATTGCGATATATTTAAAAAGTACCTTAAGTTTAGAATTATTCAAAAATACTGAATTGAAATGGTAGAAATGTTTTTGTTGTTAATTTTTTTTTTTTTTTATTCTGGTGTGAATGCTGGATGCTGTACTCATTTAAGTGGATGTATGCGGTGTATCAGGTGAAAAGGACACGCAAAAAAATAAACTTTTGCTTCTAGCCTATTCCTTTTTTGGTTTTTATGTTTATTACGATTAATGTACTGAGTACAATGATTGATGTAAAACCAAAAATAAATTCATTCATTCATTCATTCATATATTGCAGAACCGATATTTTCTCACACCCCTAGTGGTGAATGTATTTAAGACCTTTCTCTAGTGAAAAATATGAAGCATAGATGCATTTGTGGGCAGTATTTGTAGATAATACTCATTGAGGATGTGTCCCAGGGCTTTGCAGATAGAATGTTCATAGTGACATGTTGTGTCTTGTCTGCAGGACGGCACACACAGCCTATATATAGAACTTCAGAAGCCTGTCTATACAGGGCTGATAACAGAACCGTAAAGCTTTCAGATCCCGGCACTTTCTTTATTTCTTCGACTGCTGGATTTGGATTACGACACATTTCAAGACACAAGCTTTTTTACAGTCATCTCTATCTGACACTTACCACTTAATCTGCATTTATAAGAGTAAAAATGCAAACACAACACAACACAAGGTAGTTCCAGATGTCAGCTGTTGACAAAGAAGGGCAGTTAAGTGTCAAACATGAACACTTTGTCTGGGCAAATGTTTGACATCAGACACTTTAACAGCTTTTAATCACATTCAACTGAGCTTGTGCTTTTTTTGATGCAAGTACACATAGAAAATGCAGTTGTAGCCAAGCAGGATTATTATGCATAGAGTGCTCCACATAAATCCATTCCCACTCCCACTGAGTGGCAGAAAGACAACATGCTGAGTGGCGGTGTTCAGCTTCAATCATGTGAAAACACACACACAAAAAAAACTCAAATGGAAAAGAGCAGTTGTGTGATTGCCCAGAAACACACCTGCGTAGTCTGACATCCACAGGTTCATTTGAATAGAACTCAGTACAGCCCCTGCTTCCAGTCCACTACTGGCTAAATATGGACAGTTAACAGTAGATGCACTAGAAACACTGTTGTTGTTAGGGTGTGTATCAGCAAGAATCTGGCGATACGATACAAATCGCAATACTAGGATTATGATACGATATATCACAATATATCATGATACTGATAAAGGCCATTTTTTGTTTGTTTCTTTTTTTTCCTGATTATTTCCTTGAAGAATCGAATTCCAGCAGAAATCTGCCCAAATCCTAAACACATTTGTATTTGATCCCAACAGGATCTAATGTTCTATCAGCAAATGTTCCAACTGTGTTCAAACTGAAATTCTGTTTTCCAGACATTCCAGTTTCAGATCCTGTTCAAATGTTCAGATTCTATTAGTTCACAACTAACATCAGAACAGGATTTGAGTTCAATCCCAACAAAGGAACCAACATTATTGAATAAAAGAGTGTGAAATAAGAAGAAATAAAATAGAAACAAAAAAGAAAAACAAAAAAAAAACCCAAAAATGAACCTCCACAATATCTGCATTTGAATAAATACCTAAAATATTGATACAGTACTTTTGAATATCGATACAGTATTGTGAAGTGAAATATTGCAATATATTGCAGAACTGATATTTTCTTACACTCCTAGTCTGTGGTTTCACGAAACCCAAGGACACTGTGCAGCAAAGGATAAGAAGACAATAAATAAAATACAAAAAACAATAAATAAAAAATTCAAAGGAAAAGAAGTGCAAGAGATGTAGTATGAGGTAAGATGTAAGGTAACATTATATTCTAATGTATTATTCTGTTCTCTGTGATTAGATCCTATTAAAAATCACAGCTTACACACTGGAAATGATAATAAATGATATATCACAATATATCATGATACTGATAAAGGCCATTTTTTGTTTGTTTCTTTTTTTTCCTGATTATTTCCTTGAAGAATCGAATTCCAGCAGAAATCTGCCCAAATCCTAAACACATTTGTATTTGATCCCAACAGGATCTAATGTTCTATCACCAAATGTTCCAACTGTGTTCAAACTGAAATTGTGTTTTCCAGACATTCCAGTTTCAGATCCTGTTCAAATGTTCAGATTCTATTAGTTCACAACTAACATCAGAACAGGATTTGAGTTCAATCCAAACAAAGGAACCAACATTATTGAATAAAAGAGTATTAAATAGTAATCAATAAAAAAGAAAACCAAAAAAAAACAAAAATGAACCTCCACAATATCTGCATTTGAATAAATACCTACAAATATCCATACAGTACTTTTAATATCGATACAGTATTGTGAAATGAAATATCGTGATATATTGCAGAACCAATATTTTCTTACAGCCCTATTAGTTGTGGGGCATTTTTGGCTGTGATTCAATAAAAATGTCTATAAATATTAATTTTTTTCTTTCAACATTGCACATAATATAACACTTCAGTCTGCAGCAACAGCAGAACAGTTTAGCTACATATATTAACGTAGCCTTTTTCAGCCAATATAGAGACACTTTGGGTTTCAAACTAATTATACAAGGTAGAGTGTTTGACAAAAATGATCGCTGTTGCAAAATTACTCGTGATTTATTTGTGTTTAAATGGGACAGTTCTGCATGTAACGCCAGTGGACACGATGGGTTACACACAAAACCTGGAATGAGACTGAGATTCATGAAAAAAACATGTCTGCATTACAAAAACCACTAGGATCACCAAGTTTAACAGAGTGTCTTTATTTATATTGCTATATAAGACCATTTCAAGTGACGTTTTCAGATCAAATTAACCGACACCCAGGTAGTTTTCCTGTCCCAATTTTGGTCCTATTTTTGGCCACAATATTTTATTAAAAATTCATTAATTTTGGGATGGCTCAGAGCAAGAGTATAATTTTTTGGCATTTATCTGAGGTCATCATTAGGTCCATCCTGGGGGGAAATGTGTCTAAATGTATCTTTTATTATTGGGTCTAAAAAGGTGGTGAAGTGCCAGATACCAAAATGAACCCAGTTTCATGGAAGCGTCCATTTACCAGTCAGGAAAAGCAGCCTATAGCCTTGAGTTTGACCAGGTGCTACTACAGCATTTAGCCCTAAGCTCATTTTAGTTCAGGGGCCACATCCAGCCTAATATGATCTGAAGTGGGCCGGACCAGTAAAGTAATATAAACGATAGGATAAGAACTTTTGAGTGAAAAAAGTAAATTCCGTAAAATAAAAAATACACTTAAATATGCTTAAATATTCTACAATACAAGCAAAAATACACTTAAAATTCCGTAATTAAAATGTTTATATCTATGGATTGTACCTGAACATAACATGAACAAATATGAACAACCTGAAACATCTTTAGTAAAATAAGTGCAATGTTAACAATATTACACCTTAGTTTATCATTTATACACGTGAATCACCACTTACAGATCACAGTGGATCTACAAATACACCAAACATTAAATAACAGGCAGAACATTATTAAAATTCCACATACTTCTCTTCAGACAGTTCAGATATTCACATTTTTCTTGTAAAAGACTAGTCTGTAAATGTGAACATTTTTGTGTAACTTTACATTTTGTACACTAAAACAAAGAGACAAATTTGCAGTTTTCATTATTTATAGTTTTTTATGATAGTATTTTACTGTTCTGATCCACTTTAGAATTAATTGACCTAAAATTATTTTAATGTCCTTGATTGTTAATATTTTCAGTGTAATTTTTGTATTTCACAAATTCATCCCACGGGCCAGATTGAACCCTTCGGGGGGCTGGATTTGGCCCCCGGGACACATGTTTGACACCCCTGGTCTAAAGGATTTAAATTCAACATAAAAGGTATGGGTCATGTGTTGTGTGTAATATTCAGAATATGAAACTGTAAGAACTGCTACTGAAGCAGATGAGTGTTTCCATATTTCATAGTTTCTTTCTCTGTTAAATAAGTCATGGTGCTGCATATCTCTCCACTCACTTTCAACAAAATAGCCTTGGTGGAGGTCTGCACTGTCCAAGTGCTTTTCTAGTTTATTGTCGTTGTATTTCTATACAATGAAATTTGGGTGCACCTCCATAAAAGACCCCTTAAAAACCCATTCACACACACGTAAATAACATCCAACATCCAATCTGTTCCCTGTGGATCTTTGCAGAAATAGAATCCTGCGTACAGAACGTGTTCGGGTAAATCCAAAGTGAAAAGCCCGGCCCACATGTGGGATCCCCTCTCCTCTCCCCGTCACAGTGCATTAGTGTTAGTGAGAACTTTAAATCTGGATAGGATATCTCCCCTTTTATTTATCGCAGGTATTAAATCCATGATGTGATTGTGTGTCCTGGCAGGTTTTCAGGCTGATGTGGTTCAGCTGCACCAGCTCCAGACTGTGGATTGAGATTGCGTCACATTGTGTTGTGGTTGCCTCTGTGCTTAAGTCTCCAGCTGTGAGACGAGGAGTGGAGCCAACGAGGAGCGCAGATACTGCTGAGTGGTCCGGTCCACGGGCTGGGACTGTTATCTGCTCAACTAATGGCCTGAGAGGAGCTTCTGCCTGTGTGGAGGCTACATTTACTTAATCAGCAGACAAGATAAGGCTGCTGTCACTGTGTTGGCCCACCGGGGTGACAGGCTGATGGGCTGTGGCTCTGTCTGCAGATACGGGGGGGGGGGGGGGGGGGGGCAGAAACTTGGGTCGTGTTGTAGAACAGTGTTGTGCAAGTTACTTCCAAACTGTAATCCATTACAGATTACTTGCTGATGTTATTTAAAAGTAATTCCTTACCTTACAACACAGGTGTCAAACATGCATCCCGGGGGCCAAATCTGTCCCACCAAAGGGTCCAGTCCGGCCCTGGGGATGAATTTGGGAAATGCAAAAATTACACTGCGCTGTAAAAAAATTAATAAAAAGAAACAGTAATATTCCGACAGCTGGGGTGCTGAAAAAATACTGTAAAATAACGGAAAATAACCATCTCATAAAAATACAGTAATTTTCCATAATTCAATACAGTTTTTTGCCCTAACTTTACATGAGATTATGCATATTTTTTTGACTTTTTAATGTTTAATAAAGAATATTTTCATGTATTAAACCAATCCAATTCCCTATAAATATACAGTATCTGGAAGATACTATTAAAGAAGAATGGCAGAAGTTGTCACCTGAATATTTGAGGAACACTTGTGCAAGTTTCAGGAAGTGTGTGAAGGCAGTTATTGAGAAAGAAGGAGGACACATAGAATAAAAACATTTTCTATTATGGACATTTTCTTGTGGCAAATAAATTCTCATGACTTTCAATAAACTAATTAGTCATACACTGTCTTTCAATCCCTGCCTCAAAATATTGTACATTTTACTTCCCCACCCTGTACATATAAATAATTTTCAGTGAGACTCAGTCGTCCAATCCACTGATAAAAACTGTATTTGGACAGTTTATCAGTGCTTATACATGTTATACATTAACAAAAATACATTTATTCAACAGTTTTGTTGTGAAACCTCCTGTAATTACACAAGATATTTGTCAATTAACAAACAAGTCTGGTTCAACTGACAGAACTAATACTTCTGTTACCGTTAACTGTCAGTAATTTTATCTGGTTTTATATATATATATATATATATATATATATATATATTTATTTATTTTTTTTATTTTTTTTTTTACAGTATTAAACTTTAAATTAACAGTTTAATCTCATAAATAGAAAAGAAATATTTGTGAAATTATGATACATTTGCAAATGTATTTTAACTGTATTTTTCTGTGAAAAAAGAAAAAAAATCTTTTAAAAAATGGAAATTTTCTGGTTATTCACAGTTTCAGTTTTTTCCTGTTCTTTTCCATTTGACATGTAAAATCACAGTCTGTTTTTGTCATTTCTTTGATATTTTCCTGTATCTGAAAAATACAGGAAAAATCTGTAAAAGAAACAGTGAAAATCCAGTTAAATTACAGATTTTTTTTACAGTGTGAGATATGAACAATCCTTTTAGTTCAGGTTCCACATTCAGACCAGTTCAATCTGCAGTGGGCAGGATTCAGTCAAATACTGTCAGAATAACAGAGAAATAATGACAACTGCAAAATTTTCTCTTTGTAAATGGAAATATTTTCATGTATTTACACTAAAACAAAGTATAATTTCACAAAAAATGTGAATAACCTGAACAAATATGAACAACCTGAAATGTCTTAAGAGAAGTGAAGTACAATTTTAACACTATTCTGTCTTTTACTAAATGTTTTGTGTGTTTGTAGATCCACTGTGATCTGTACGTTATAATGAACATGTGGAAATGATAAACTGAGGCAGAATAGTGTTCAAATGACACAAATTTTTTCAGTTTGTTCATGTTATTCACATTGTTTGAAAGGATAGTTTGTAGGTGTAAACATTTTCATTGTTTAATTTAACTTCTTCTAATACATAGAGAAAAGTTTGGAGTTGACATTATTTCTGTATTCTTCTGTTCTTATTTCTCTGGTCCGGCCCACTGCAGATTTAATTTAAGTGAATGTGGAACTGAACTAACAGGAGTTTGACAGCCCTCCCCTACAATACTACTGTCTCAGAATTGTAATGCATTACATGACTCCTGTATTACTTTTGAGTTACATACAGACTCTCATCATAAATGGCACATGCACAGTAGAACCTAGGTAGACAGACAGACACAGACAGACAGACAGACACACACACACACACACACACACACAGACACACAGACAGGTAGACAGACAGACACAGACAGACAGACTGACACACACACACACACACACACACAGACAGACAGACACACAGACAGGTGGACAGACAGACACAGACAGACAGACTGACACACACACACACACACACACACACAGACAGGTGGACAGACAGACACAGACAGACAGACTGACACACACACACACACACACACACACAGACAGACACACAGACAGGTGGACAGACAGACACAGACAGACAGACTGACACACACACACAGACAGACACACACACATAGACAGACAGGTGGACAGACACACAGACAGACACACAGACAGGTAGACAGACAGACTGACACACACAGACACACACACACAGACAGACACACAGACAGACTGACAGACAGACTGACACACACACACACACACACAGACAGACACACACACACACACACACAGACACACACACAGACAGACACACACACACACACACACAGACACACAGACAGACACACACACAGACACACACACAGACAGACACACACACACACAGACAGACACACACACACACACAGACACACACACAGACACACACACACACACACAGACAGACAGACAGACAGGCCTGTCTAACCATGCAGAACACCCCCCCAGTATCACTCACCCTTCCTGGCCTCTTTTATCCTCGGACCACCCACCTCTTTCCCATCTTCCCCTCCCCACGCCCCTGCATGAGTCACTTCCAACCGCCTGAGCTCAGACCAGAGTTTATGAATTAATCAAAGTTTTTTTTTTCAGTCTCTCTCTCTTTCTCTTTCTCTTTCTCTCTCTCTGATCACATTTCCTTCAACCAGAGCCACACACTGGTTTCATGGCAGTAAAACGCAGCCCTTGTTTTCTTGGTATGTGCAGAACACGGACAGTATTTTCACAAGATGGACACGCACTAAACTGTACAGATTGTCCAAGAGCCTTGAGGCATTTGACTAATTTATGATTTGTGAGAGTTTAAAGAAGCCACTGCAGAAAATGATGAGAATTATAGCCAGATATCAGCAGGCAAAGTTGAAAGAGTGACATTTCCCGTGTGTAAGCTGTGATTTTTAATAGGATCTAATCACAGAGAACAGAATAACACATTAGAATATAATGTTACCTTACATCTTACCTCATACTACATCTCTTGCACTTCTTTTCCTTTGTATTTTTTATTTATTGTTTTTTGTATTTTATTTATTGTCTTCTTATCCTTTGCTGCACAGTGTCCTTGGGTTTCGTGAAACCACAGACTAGGAGTGTAAGAAAATATCAGTTCTGCAATATATTGCAATATTTCACTTCACAATACTGTATCGATATTCAAAAGTACTGTATCAATATTTTAGGTATTTATTCAAATGCAGATATTGTAGAGGTTCATTTTTGGGTTTTTTTTTTGTTTTTCTTTTTTGTTTCTATTTTATTTCTTCTTATTTCACACTCTTTTATTCAATAATGTTGGTTCCTCTGTTGGATTGAACTCAAATCCTGTTCTGATGTTAGTTGTGAACTAATAGAATCTGAACATTTGAACAGGATCTGAAACTGGAATGTCTGTAAAACAGAATTTCAGTTTGAACACAGTTGGAACATTTGGTGATAGAACATTAGATCCTGTCGGGATCAGATACAAATGTGTTTAGGATTTGTGCAGATTTATGCTGGAATTCAATTCTTCAAGGAAATAATCATTAAAAAAAGAAACAAAACCCATAAATAATTACCTTTGTAACAGTATCATGATATATCGTGATATATTGTATCGAGATCCTAGTATTGTGATTTGTATCGTATCACCAGATTCTTGCCGATACACAGCCCTACCACAGACACGTCAGGGGTTAAAGGGTTAACAAAAGCAAGATGACAAAAAAACAAAACAATCAATAACAAAAGGAAAAAACAGCAGAATCCTCAGGGAGACCAAGTAACAGGATACGCCACGGCGGGCTGCTGAGTGAGCGTTAAATAGGAGAGGTTGCGAGGCGAAGCGCAGCCTTCACACGGAGCTAACCCACTGTGTGCTGCTCTGTCCAGGGTACAGGCGGACCCAGGCTGCAGACCCCCTTCACTGCCTCACTTCTGTGTTCAAGGACTGCTGTGCCTTCTGTGCTCGCACTCCCAGGGCCAACAGCTTGTACTTAGATTATGTAATTCAAACATGAACATTGTGCATCACTTTTTTTTTTTTTTCAGTGGGACAGCTTGTTGGGTTTTCGAGTTATATGATTAATTAAAACCATCAGTTAATACGGATGTTTGGCTTTTGCACAGTTGCATTTTGTTGTGTTTTTACAGCTGGAGCATTTGTAAAGGCTTTGATTTTAATTTTAAATAGTTGTTCTCAAAGTACAAGGCTTTTATGGCAGTTCCCAAATGAGTTTTTTTTTCTCTATTTAACCTTTTTTAATAGGGCTGTGTATCAACAACAATCTGGTGATACAATACAAATCACAATATTAGGATCACAATACGATATATCACAATATATCATGATACTGTTAAAAAGACAGTTTTTTTTTTTGTTTCTTTTTTTTAAATGATTTCCTTGAAGAATTGAATTCCATCATAAATCTGCACAAATCCTAAACACATTTGTATTCGATCCCAACAGGATCTAATGTTCTATCAGCAAATGTTCCAACTGTGTTCAAACTGAAATTCTGTTTTCCAGACATTCCAGTTTCAGATCCTGTTCAAATGTTCAGATTCTATTAGTTCACAACTAACATCAGAACAGGATTTGAGTTCAATCCAAACAAAGGAACCAACATTACTAAATAAAAGAGTGTGAAAAAAGAAGAAATAAAATAGAAACAAAAAAGAAAAACTAAAATGAACCTCCACAATATCTTCAATTGAATAAATACCTAAAAATATCCATACAGTACTTTTGAATATCAATACAGTATTGTGAAATGCAATGTTGCGATATTTTGCAGAACCAGTATTTTGTTTTAGTGTAAATACATGAAAATATTTACTTTTACAAAGAGAAAAATGTGCAGTTGTCATTATTTCTATGTTATTATGATCGTATTTTATTGAATCCTGTCCACTGGAGATTGAATTGGTCTGAATGTGGAACCTGAACTAAAAGGATTGTTCATATCTTAGTCCAGTGTTTTTCAACCTTGGGGTCAAGACCCCACATGGGGTCGCCTGGAATTCAAATGGGGTCGCCTGAAGTTTCTAATAATTGATAAAAAAATTAAAACGTACCAATAAAAATTTACATTATATAGCCTAAATGTTGCCTAAAATTAACGTTTATTTGCAACATATAGCAAACTATTACACGATCAAAAACAAATTAATTTTAGCAAATAAAATGTCTCCGTTTTGAATGTCTGGGGTCGCCTGAAATTTGTGACATTAAAAGGAGGTCACGAGACAAAAACAGTTGGGAACCACTGTCTTAGAGTAATTTTTGCATTTCAGAAATTCATGCCCAGGGCTGGACTGGACCCTTTGGCGGGCCGGATTTGGCCCCCGGGCCACATGTTTGACACCTGTGTTGTAGAAGATGACGGTGTTTCCATGGTAACTACGGAGCCTCTGAACGTCCAAATGGGTCATATCTGATGACCATGAAACTGCATTTACCTGAATTATTGACATGTATTAATAGGATTAGTGGATTAATAGTTATTAAAATGTTTGTGTCAGTAGAAGGTTCTGGTCGATGGTGGATTTTTGGGTCTTTACAGGTTAGAATGTTAGAAAGTGTGCGATCACAATACATGGTTAACCCTTTCATACATGAATTATGAGAACCTTAATGTGTCAAAACACAGTAATATCCCATCAGAGAGGGAAATTTAATTGATTGTCATTCCAACATTTATTTCAGTATAAAGTAGCTCCTTGTTTTGGATAATCCCTTATGGTCCAACCAAAGCAAAAATGAATTTAAAAATGTGGGTCAAATTGTCTCTAAAATGTCCCATCAGAGAGATTTTGATTAGTTTTTTGACCCTAATCAAGATTTTTTTCCTGAGTGTTTTTATTCCTCTTTAGGCCTGAAAAAAACAAACAAAAAAAATAAATGAAAAAATAAATTTTTTTAATGCTGCTAATTTGATGTTTTGTCACATTTTAACATACTCTAATATTAGTTATTACTCACGTTATGGAGATAATATGCAAAAAAAACCAAAACATTTTTGGTTAAGAAAAATGGTTAATTACAGTCTATTAACAATAACAAGTAATTGATTTACACTCAAACCTGTTAGTGCAGATCAGGTTTATTAAGAACAGCACAGTTACAGTGAAGGTCTGAACTGCAGTGTATGGGATGGTGCATAGGCGTCCACTGTGTTGGCTGA
Source organism: Sphaeramia orbicularis (assembly GCF_902148855.1). NCBI lineage: Eukaryota > Metazoa > Chordata > Actinopteri > Kurtiformes > Apogonidae > Sphaeramia > Sphaeramia orbicularis. The sequence continues at coordinate 5,129,853 of NC_043968.1, forward strand.
TATAGAACTAAAACAATAAAATCCATGAATATACAAGAGAACAGCTGGAGAAGAACTGTCCACTGGAGTGAGCACTATGAATGAAAGGGTTAAATTAAAAAGAAATACAGTGGTTTTGTTTTTTTTTTTTTTTTTTTTTTTTGCCTTGGGTTTTAATTTGAAGCTACTCTGCCCTGAAATGAAAACATCTATTGAGCGTTTGTGGGTGTAAAGATGACTTTTATTTGCCCTACGAGCGCTAGCGTTGCTGAGGGCTCATCTCCTGCTCGTTGCTTCTGTGCATCACATCCTGTTGGACTCAGTTATTCAGCGGCATCAACAGCAACCAAATGCCTCTGGGTTTACGCACACAGAGCCAGTGCGATGGTGAATCATCGATTTCCCTCCGGGTCATGAAACCAGTTACATCTTGTGTGAGGCAACTTGTTAGATAGAGACTCAGTTTGATGACTAATATACAAGCGCACCAACACTCGATTCAGTGTAATTAAGGAAACTTCTAAAGATGTTGATTTAAATAGTTTTTGATGGTAATGACAAGCGATAATGAAGTCTTGTTATTCTCTTTATCGCGCTACAAACTAAGGCAAAGCTGCAGAAAGATGAATATGCAGTATCTGATGTCACTTGTTTTGCTGCAACCAGAGCTTAATTATATTTAGAACAACTCTGGAGGATCTGAATACATCTGCCGCTTTTGCCACGTTTATTAAAAATTGAGGGAATTGCAGAGCATGGATACTGTGATATGTGGAAAATAAGTTTGATAAAGTGATCACTCAAGAATGGCAGGAAATTACAGCTAAATAAGGCTGTGGTAAGATGGGCTGCTACTTCATAATGTGGACTATCAGACCAACTGGGAGTCAGGGAACGGTTCAGTTAAACCGATTCAATATTAGTCCAAAGGAGTTCATGTTATTTAGTACACCTAAGGACAGTTATACTATCACAGTGGTCATCTGGCAATAACTGACCAGTGTCAGTGGACATTTGTATAGTTGGAACAGTGTGATTCTCTTTTGCCTTGGCCTGTTTTTTTTTTTTTTTTTTTTAGAGCAATGTAACAGTACATACAAAGGAACAGAATTACAGTGCATTCAGTATACATTGCTTTTTATATCATTTTCCCCCATGTCCAAACCAACCCTAAGGCCCTCTGAGAAGGGGCAACAGCAGGAATAAGAACATTAGAACATAGTCTGTGAGCAGCAGAAAATCAAATAAGTACAAGCAGTAACAAATCTGTCATGTACAAGAATATTAACTGAGCTAACGGAAATAGAAGAAAATAAAAATATATAAAAATAATAACAATTAAAATAACAATAAACAAAAGTCCTAGCTTGTAGATACCTGTGCTTACTTTAAAAAATCAGACATTACATAGATGTATCAAATGTGACAATAATTGATTGACAGAAGGAATTATGACAAAAAAACAACACCTAAACAATAACAAAACAGAGTAGGGTGGAGGTGAGAGAGGTCAGTCTGAAGGCAGTGTTCATAAAGTAATCTAAAAAAGATTGCCATTTATTTAAAAAATGTTGTTGAGGAACCTTGTAGTCAGAGTCGAATCTTTTCTAATTTAAGAAGAAACCTAACATCCTTAAGCCAAAGTCAAATAGACGGGGGTTTAGGAGACTTCCACAAAAATAAGATGCATCGTCTTGTAAGGAGGGATGTAAAAGCTGTTCTACCAGACTGTATTTGGTTCAAACAGGAGTCAACAGAGAGCCCAAAAATCACTATAAAAGGGCAAGTATTGGTAATTTTCCCCAGATTATTAGTCATGATCATAAAGTAATCACCCCAAAATGTCAGGAACGTAGTACAGGAAAAGAACACATGGGTTCAGCTGCAGGGAGAGCCCTGACACTTGTGCTTTGGCCTGTTTTGCCTGTTCTGAATATCACTATCATGTATCTATTATCTAGTGACTTTTATCAACATGCTAAGTCCTTTTTCCCCATCTTTTTTCGCAGTATTTGCAGTTTCCAGATAGTTTTTTGTGGTGGTTTAAGAAGTTATTAAATATTTTGAACCAGTAGATGATTTTGTACTGTGGTGGTTTGGATCTTTATGGGTTGAATAGAGTTATTGTATCGTACTGTCATATTGTCCTTGAACAGTTGTTATGATTACAGAACTTTATGACATGTTTAAAGTTAAGGAAAAAAATGATATAATGTGAAATAAGGACTCGTGCGCTGTCCATGGTGCTGAATCCGAGATCCTTAAATAGAACTGGTTCTGAATAAGCGGTTTTTACCTCCTTTTTTTTTTATATGCTTTATTTTGAACTGATTTTACATTTTTTAACAAACAAACAATGAAACAAAAACAGCCTATACATGATATAATTTTATTTGGTTTCACTCTACTTAACATATTGTGCAGAAATATGGGGAAATGCAGGAAAAACTATTATAGATACATGAGTAAAATCACAGAAAAGAGCTAGTAGAATAATTAATAAAGTAGGATATTTTGAAGCAAATAATAATGTACTTATTCATCTTAAAACCTTAAAACTGAAACACTGGTTTCCTAAAATGATATTTATGATCAAAAATAAATCCAACTGCAGAGGGCTCAGTCAGGTGGAGGCTCTGAATGGATGCCAGTCGTTACTCATCCTGAACAATGAAGTTGAGAAGCTTCGGACTTTTTTGCCACTTTCACACTATCACTGGGAAGCTTCTCGCATCGGTGCACCCCGCAAAGTTAACTGCTTCTTCAAAACAACCCTGGTGCTTCTCTGTGTACTTTGGCATGTCGCCTCCAGAGGTGCTTTATTAAATTGGTTGTGTTGTACTTTTTATTTTTTTTTATTTTTTTTTACAATGCTGCAGCCGCTCCACTCCCCAAATCACTGCTTTTGCAGAAATTGCAAGTAGCCATATAAACTGTTAGGAGAAGCAATTGTGAAATAACCCCCAAACTGCTGACCTTTTCCTTCTGTGCTGTTTCTCCTTCTATTAAAATATGCAGGTCTACCAGGGCACTGCTGACACATGACATGTAGACAGGAAAATACAGCGTACAACTGGTCATCAACTCAACAAATTGGTCCGTTCATAACTGCAAACACTGTTTCTATTTTTTCCAGCTGCTGTATGATTAGGAAATGTAGTCCGAGCTGTGGAGAACATGTTACGGTTTTCAATTGGTGGCAATTCTAGATTTTATCTGCCTCTTTATGAGTCCACTCTTCATCTTAAAAAAAAACAGGCTATATAGTGAAAATATCTTTAAATAGTGCTTTTTTTATGTGCTCTCCAGAGTGCAAAGCCCATCTGACGTCAATTCTCAATCCCTTTATGACTCATATTTTGAATAAAAGGTTTATATAACAAGATCATTATTAGATACAGAAATAAAGTAGCTACTTACGTTGTTCTCATGCACTTGTTTGTGTATCCATACATAGACTGCAGTACTGTCTGCCTCCATTCTTGGTAAAGACATGAATGCCATTTGTTTCAGTTGCTTGGTTGTAGAGATGTAACGATATGAAAATTTCATATCATGGTTATTGTAACCAAAACTGTCACTAGGGCTGTGTATCGGCAAGAATCTGGTGATATGATACAAATCACAATACTAGGGTCACAATATGATATATCATGATACTGTTAAAAAGGCAATTTTTTGTTTGTTTCTTTTTTTAAATGATTATTTCTTTGAAGAATTGAATTCCAGCATAAATCTGCACAAATCCTAAACACATTTGTATTTGATCCCAACAGGATCTAATGTTCTATCACCAAATGTTCCAACTGTGTTCAAACTGAAATTCTGTTTTCCAGACATTCCAGTTTCAGATCCTGTTCAAATGTTCAGATTCTATTAGTTCACAACTAACATCAGAACAGGATTTGAGTTCAATCCCAACAAAGGAACCAACATTATTGAATAAAAGAGTGTTAATTAATAATATAAATAAAATATAAAAAAACAAAAAAAACAAAAATGAACCTCCACAATATCTGCATTTGAATAAATACCTAAAAGTACTGATACAGTACTTTTTAATATCAATACAGTATTGTGAAATGAAATATTGCGATATATTGCAGAACTGATATTTTCTTACAGCCCTAATTATCACGATATTGTTGAAATGTGCTCAAAATGTTCAAAAAGTACTTATACACACACTGAAATAATTTGACCAAGTTGTATTTTGAAAAATAAATAAATAAATACAATACAATACAATAATAGGCCCAATGTACTTTCTGTTGCAGAAACATTCAAATATTAACATGTAAACATCAAACATACAAATGTGCATTAAAGATGGAACCTTGTGGACATTGTTTGACCATTTTCCAGATCAAGTTTGTGTTGAAAGTGCAGTAATCAAACACGGTTATTATGGGAATTAGAATTTAAACAGTAGTACTAACCATCAGGAATTTTATGTTTATGTTTATGTTTACGCATTTGGCAGATGCTTTTTTCCAAAGCGACTTACAGGGGAAAACCAATTAAATCACTCAATCAATCAAATTTTATTTATATAGCGCCAGATCACAAAAAAGTTATCTCTTGACATTTTATATATAGAGTTGGTCAAAACCAGACTCTAAGTCAATTCTACAGAAACCCAACAGAATCCTCCAGGAGCAAACACTAGTGATGGTGACAGTGGAAGGAAAAACTTCCCTTTAACAGCAGAAACCTGGAGCAGACCCAGACTCCTGGAGGATGGACGTCTGCCTTGACCAGTTGGGGTTAAAGAGAGAGAGTAGAGAAGGGGAAAAAGAGAGAGCGATAGAGATAGAGACTGGGGAGAGGGGGAGACACATGGAGGCGGTTGAGGATAAGTGAGTGGTGATGATGAGGGCAGGAGAGAGGCCGGACCACCGCAGCAGGTCCAGAGATAATCGTGAAAGAATCTGTGGTTGTCCTGGAAAAACCTTATTAGAATATTTAAAATGGAATGTTTGAAAGTGCTAGGACAGGAGGTGCTCTCGGAAGAGCTGGGTCTTCAGGAGCTTCTTGAAGATAGGCAGGGATGACTCTGTTCTTGTAGCACTTGGTAGAGCGTTCCACCAACGTGGAACGACCCATGAAAAGAGCCTGGATTGTCTTGTACAAGGTCTGGGGACCACCAGACTACGTTCCCCAGACGAGCGGAGTGTTTTTTTTTTTTTTTACCGCGGTTTATCGTCAGATTGGTAATTGTTACATCCCGACTTGGTTGGTTGAAATATCTCTCCATGTGTGTGCAGGAAATGGATTATTAACTGAATGTTTGCGTTCCCATTTTCATCAGAATGAATGTCTTGTTGGAGAATTTGTGTTCTGCTACATGGCACTTCAAAGCAGGATTTTGTTGGCTGGACCTTTTGAGAAAAAACAATTAGGCGAACAAAAAAGGCTGTGTTTTTTTTTGTTTGTTTTTTTTATTAAAGCTGGCATTTGTCATTGTTATAGAATTCTAATCAGCCTTTGGAAAGAGCAGCTAATGAACATGGAGATGAGAACTGGTAAGTCACCCAGGGCAGATGATTAGCTGTGAATTTACAGTCTGACCAAATCCCAGTCGATAAACAGTGTGCTGCTGAAGGAGAGCGTGGACAGTTTGGGACCTGCTTTAAACCCACGTGCCAAGTACAACTGTGTGAGCCTGCGGAGAAGACAAAGACGAACTGTATTTTCCTCTTTTTCTTTCATTAGCTGTTCTGTTTTTGGGGCCAGACAGGTCTTCTTTTCAGGAGTGCATCCTCAGCTCTTTTTTGTTCACAGGAGCTGATGCTGTTGGAGGAGTCAGCGGTTTGGCTGCAGCTTCAAGGCCTGTACTGAGGAGTGCGCACATTTGTCTCCACATACTGTAGGAACTTAGTGGGTTTCACAGATGCAGCCCCCATGGGCCTGTTCAGCTGCTTCCTGGTGGGGGGGGGGAGTCTGTGGACAGGCTCACTAAACATATACTGTGTTAATGAGGAGTCTGAATCGTGACTTTTCCTGAGCCCAAAATAGGGAAAAGGGGAATCTGCAGTTATTTTTGGAAAAGAATCAGGTTTTAAGTCTGTCTGCGTGGACTCCTAAGGGGTCAGGACCTTCAAAGGAACAGTGGATTTAGAGTTTGTGACAGTTTATAAGGTTTAATGCAGCAGAATGAAGGTGTATCTAAAAAGTAAAGGAATAACCCAAAGTTTAGACTGGGGATGTAAACAATTAATCGACTAATGATTAACCGTCGATAAGAATTTGCTCGATTAGATTATTAATTGTCAGTTAATTGCCCTTGTCCACCTGTCCACACCAAGGTTATTATCGTTAACGAAAACTAACAAAATGACGAACACTAGAATTGTAAAAACATTTTCGTTAACTGAATTTTTAAAAATTACAGTATTTTTATGAGATGGTTATTTTCCATTATTTTCCAGTATTTTTTCGGCACCCCAGCTGCCAAAATAATATCATTTTTTTTATGTTTTTGTTTTTTCACAGTGTGGGCAGAACTCTTGTTTACTGTCAGACTGTGTTAATTATAATACGCTTAAAGATAATTCTGGAATTTTTGTCCAGTGATCTGCGATGAACTGGTGACACGTCCAGGGTGAACCCCGCCCTCGCCCATAGGTAGCTGGGATTGGCTCCAACACCCCCACGACCCTCTGGAGGATATCGCAGTCCAGAGGACGACTGTCCACTGACGACTGCCGCTTTCACAGACACACTCCTGTCCGACTCCCGTACATGAGGTCAGAGACCAGAGGCCAGGCTCATATCGACTCCTGTCCTGTTAACACTTGGACTCTTAACTTCATGTTGTCAGAAGCTAATGATGGATGGAGCAGACGGACCAGCCGATCCCAGACTGCTTCTAATGACTCTGCGTGTCCTCTTGACTCCTGACTGACATAAAGAGATTGATTTTTGTCAAGTTGAATAATGACAAGTTGACAATCACTCGTCTTCTCTTTGGCGCTGTGAGACAATTGGATAATTGGAACCTCATGAACCAGCTCAAGATATTGTGTAATTCAGCGCATAAAGGCCATGATCACTCGGCCAGTTCCAAGTAGAATTATGAAGGGAATGACTCATTTGCTTTTCTCTGCTTCAAAGTGCAAGTCCACCACTGAGTGAAATGGAACAGGACTCCAGTTCTGATACTCATATGTAAATGACAGTCTTCTGTTAGTGCACGTGTGCGGATCACAGCAGGACTACGTCTCACCCCGTTCAGTGGTGGTGTTGTTGTTATGCCTCCAACAAAACTGAATCCTGTCCAACACTCACTACAACAAACCAAACCTGAGAGAGAAACTACCACCAGGCCTGCTCTTACCTAATATACTTACCCCACCACCTCCTGTACGTACCCCACCACCTCCTGTACGTACCCCACCACCTCCTGTACTTACCCCACCACCTCCTGTACGTACCCCACCACCTCCTGTACTTACCCCACCACCTCCTGTACGTACCCCACCACCTCCTGTACGTACCCCACCACCTCCTGTACGTACCCCACCACCTCCTGTACGTACCCCACCACCTCCTGTACTTACCCCACCACCTCCTGTACGTACCCCACCACCTCCTGTACTTACCCCACCACCTCCTGTACGTACCCCACCACCTCCTGTACGTACCCCACCACCTCCTGTACTTACCCCACCACCTCCTGTACGTACCCCACCACCTCCTGTACATACCCCACCACCTCCTGTACGCACCCTACCACCTCCTGTACTTACCCCACCACCTCCTATACATGCCCCACCACCTCCTATATGTACCCCACCACCCCCTGTACGTACCCCACCACCTCCTATATGTACCCCACCACCTCCTATACATACCCCACCACCTCCTGTACGTACCCCACCACCTCCTATATGTACCCCACCACCTCCTGTACGTACCCCTCACAGTGAAAGTGCCCTGGGCTGAAGGGAAATGTGAAGTTTTTGAGCACCTTTTTAAAAGTGTACTTGTACTGGTCATGTTTACTAGGGTGCGATTTGTGAAGAAAAACAGGAATTTTTTATTTTTTGGTTTTTTTTGTCGGTGTGGGGTGGGGGGGTGGGGGGCAGTTATATACGTGGGGGTGCTGTGAACCTTTACATACTTTCACCATCCAGCTCTCGACTTCTATTCCTCTCTTATTCAGCAGATCTTACACAAAAATGTCACAACCTCTAACCTGTATCCACTGGACACAAAAATGCTGGGCCCCATGAATTTGTCACGTTTACCCCACACACACACACACACACACACACACACACACACACACACACACACACACACACACACGAATTCTGAGAGTGCTGACAGTTGGGTTCAGGTGAATGTTAGTGCCAGTAATGTAGGATGTAGGTGGAAGAAAACTGACGCAACCCCCCGAAGAAGAAAGTCACTGAGCAGAAGCAGGGATGTAAAAACCAGAGGGGGGGTAGATCCCCCCCCGACAAAGCGCACCCTGATGCTTACGTTAGCTGTCCTCTGTGTATTACTTCTAAGCAAAAGAGGTGCAAATTCAGTAAAAAAAAAAACATAAATGCACCACACTGGACTTTTTTATTTTGTGAATTGTGAGCGGGGGCAAAACCTGTGGGAGCAGCCATTACCGGCCAGAAGTGACGTATCATCGTTGACCCGATCAAGTACAAGTAAACAAGCAGCAGTCAGTGAGCAAGACTGAGTGGAAAGCAGGTGTTGGAGCTTGTTGTTTGTGCAACTTTAAGCTTTACACTTGACCCAGCACTGGTGGATCATGGGTCATCTTAGACCGGTGTCTGCTGCACAGGGTCAGGGACCAGCCCGTCACAGCCCGTCACAGCCCAGGTAATCAGACAGTTCAATGTTACTGTGTCCGCACTGGTGCTGGAACAGCCGTGAAGGAGGACACATGTCTGACGGACAGAGCAGACTTAGCTCTCACACATATTTGACCGACGGGCTGTGGCATCAGTTACCTGACCGAACCGCGAGGATTAGACTGGATCTTTTATAATAGTGAGCAATGAAAATTCACCACAGACACCCTTTACACAAAGATTCCACCTCAACCGTTTTGCTCGTAAGACTCAGTAGACGTACATCCTGCTGACTGTCTTCTGCACTTTATTATAAACACTGCACTATTGTCACATCTGCTGCTGTTGGTTCCATTCTGCACCTCCTCACCTCAGAACCATTACTGCATTACACACTGCAGATGCTGTAAACAGACTGATACTTTATATTCTGCTGTAGTTTATGCTTTATACTGATTATTTATTACCTTCGCCAAGGAGGTGATGTTTTCATCTGGGTTTGTCTGTCTGTTTGTTTGTTTGTTTGTCTGTTTGTTTGTTTGTCTGTTTGTTTGTCTGTCTGTCTGTTAGTAAGATAACTCAAAAAGTCATCGACAAATTTTGATGAAATTTTCAGGAAATATTGATGCTGGCACAAGGAACAAATTATTAAATTTTGGTGGTGATGGGGGGGTACTAATCTGCCTCGGTGGAAGTCTGCGCTCTCTGAGTGCTTTTCTAGTTCTTATTCTATTTTTACCTGTTTTTTTTTTTTTTTTTAATGCACGACTTTTAACAAGATAAGAGAGAAACAGTATCTGAATTCTCTGCGTGTTCTGTGCTTGTAGTGAATTGACAATGAAGAATCTTTGAATCTTGAGCACTCACAAACATGAACTGTTTTTCACCCACATGCAATAGGAAAACGAGTAAAGGCAGGTGAAGGGGATGCAGAGAGGAGGGAAAAGAACAGCCACAACTGAAAGAGGTAGAAAGTTCAGGCCCTCAGTGAGGGCGTTCGGCTCTGGGCAGGAGGAGTCTGTATGCAGGATGTGTTCGAGGTTCAGTGGTCCATCAGAGGGAAGCCTGTGTGTGTTCTGCTGCACAACCTTCTCCTCCTGCCTTGCCTTGCAGTAACTCCCCCGTCTCCCCCTCTCTGTCTCTCCATCCTTCTCTTTCTTTGTCCTAACAGAACGTTTCCTGGGGTAAGCAGTACTCCTATGCCCTCTTTAAAGCCATGAGCCACATGCTGTGCATCGGCTACGGCGCCCGGGCGCCCGTCAGCATGTCCGACTTGTGGATCACCATGCTGAGTATGATTGTAGGCGCCACGTGCTACGCCATGTTTGTGGGCCACGCTACGGCTCTAATCCAATCACTGGACTCTTCACGCAGGCAATACCAAGAGAAGGTAAGAACGGAGCAGCTGCACATACTTTACATAACGAAAAAGATTTGGGTGCTTCTATAAAACTGGGTTCATTTTGGTGCCTGGCACTTTTCCACCTTTTTTAGACCCAATAATAGAAGAGAAATGTAGACATTTCCCACCCCAGGATGGACCTAATGATGACCTTAGATAAATGCAAAAAATTATACTCTTACTGTGAGCCATCCCATAATTAATGAATTTTTAATAAAATATTGGGGCCAAAAACAGGAGTAAAACTGGGACGGGAAAAGCTACCTAGGTGTGAGTGCATTTGTTCTGAAAACATGGTTTGAAATGGTCTTACATAGAGAATCAGCCATAAATACTGGGGTTTATGGTCTTTACATTATCATTTAAAACAAAAAATGTTTACATTTTTTTCGTTTTTTTTCTTAATTTTACTTTTTCTAATTAGAATTTAACATTACATGCTGAAAAAAGATATTGTCATTACAGGTATTTTAAATGTTCAACCTTTAGAAATGTTGTTGCCATAAAAAAAGTGTGAAACCATAAACTTTAAAAGAAACTATTTGACTTTTATTATGATCATTATATTCTTATTATGATGACATTCTTCCGATGTCACCCAGCCATACCATAATATACCAGGAATCTGAAGTATAAAGGCATGAAGGAAGCAGAGGGCTTTTATTTTGAAAGGATAATAGTCAGACCCAATATTCATACTTTTAACCAGTAAAACATAAGCTCAACTCATTTCGTCACCACTCAGTTTAACTCTGGATTAATATAATGACAAATAATAGTATTTTTCTAAGATTATGTTATATTGTCATGATTTCCTTACAAGATGAATATTATGATGGAATTTTGTATCATCGTCTATAAATACTGGGGTTTATTGTCTTTACATTATCATAGAAAACATAAAAGTGCTTACATTTTTTCTGTTTTTTCTCAATTTTATTTTTTCTAATTAGAAGACATGCTGAAAAATATATTATCATTTTAGTTGTTTTAAATGTTCAACCTTTAAAATGTTGTAGCCATAAAAAAATGTCTGAAACCACAAACTTTAAAAGAAACTCTGACTTCTATTAGGATTATTACATTCTTGTCATGATGACATTCTTCCATAATAATAGACCATGAATGTGAAGGTAAGTCATGCTAACAGCCACTGGGACAGTCTTATAGTCTTATTCTGACTGGTTTACTCTTTCCGCTCACATAAAATCCTGCCCATTGCAGCTGGACTTAAATAAATTGGGTCTTTTCTCATTGGCCCTGTGGACCACTCAGAGGCGGAGCTCTCACACATTCCAATAATATCCGGCGCAGTGACTAGGAAAGAGGATTTTCTGCCCAAGCAGATCCCATCAGGCCATGGGGGTGAGGAGGTCTACGACATGACCATCCACCTCAGTGTCTACGCTGACACTGAACACATTTTATTCTTCCCTTTCATTTCATTCCCTATCCTTTTTCTTTTTTTTTTATGCGTTGAGGGTGATTATCAAGCATTTCAGCCCGAGCCACCATCTGTGATCCCGCTGAGGGACCCGGGTAATTCCCAGAACACACGGATATGACTGATGCGCCTTGTGTTCGCACGCAAGAACCACAGTTCAGACTCCCAAACTTTTCCTGCGCTTACGCTGCACAATTCAGTGTCTATGCAACGCTGTAGGACAGGGGATTAGAACAGTCCTCTGTGTTCAGACACTTCAGAACTTCAGAAAATGTTTAGGATTCAAAGGCCGAGCCGACCTGTGACCGACGTGGTAACAGATGATGTACGCTCTGATTCCCACCCTGCATACACACACACCATGTACGCTGTAAGCCCAGACTTTGTATTCACTAACATGCGTGAATTCCAATGTACTTAAATGATTTAAGTTTTGTTTCATTCCTATAAAACGTTCAGTATATTCTACTAATTTGTAGTCATAGTCGAAAGTATGAAACAGTTTCAGTTGAATGGATTTAAATCACAAAGTTTTAGTCCTGAGCACACCTTTTTATCTGTGCATTGCATTGTGGGTAGCGGGCATGTTGTTGAAAATATGTTGTTTTTCTGTGCAGGGGTTCAGTGGGTTGTGCTGTTAGTGTTCATTTGGACTGAATGTGTGTATGTCAGTGTTTATTGGCCTTTTTGGGTTTGTTTTTGTATGTTTGTCCAGCTGCACCAGGAGTCAGAGCCAGAGGAACAACTATGGGTTTACTGTTCAGATAACAGTGTGCTTGAAAAAATTCATCCTTATGCCATACAAAATTAGAAGCACTTCCTGTGCTTGCATTGAGTTAACTTCCTGTCTAATTTCCATCTGCGCTATAAAATATTAAGTAAAGTTAAAGTTAAGTTGAACCATACAAAGCAATTTATATTGTGAAAAATGTTAATTTAAATCAACTTGGAATTGAGTCCAATGAACTGATGATATTCAGTCTGATGTTAATACAAAGCAATTGACATTGCAACAAATTTCAAGTTAAATTAACTCGGCATTTAGTGTGTTGGACTTAAAATAACAATTCCATTCAAATCAAGCATTTCAGTTTAATACACTCCAGTTTTCAGTACTCATTACTGAAATTTTTTAAGGCAACGAGTTACTGTACCTCAGATTTTTTAAGTAAACTCAACTTATCTGGTCTTACAGTGTCTATTTGAAGAGCAGGACCATCATTCAGTCAGTTTTCTCTGGTGGAAACTGTTTTTAGATGCGTCCACATATCTCTATATGACGGCTTGTTCGTCCATCAGACCCCGTCACAGTTAAAGCAAAAGCTCCATAGAATGTCTGAAAACAGGCTGTTCGTGACCATGTGAGTCTGGTGATGCACAAAACTCAGATGGAGGGCAAGAAGTCAACAAGAGAATGTAAGAGATACAGTCAGGCAGAGCTGTGCAAGTTACTCCCAAACTGTAATCCATTACAGATTACTTGTTACTGTTATTTAAAAGTCATTCCTTACCTTACAATATTACTGACACAGAATTGTAATGTGTTACATGACTCCTGTATTACTTTTGAGTTACATGTGGATGGATGGGTCATTAAGTAACACTACAGTCTACGATGTTCGAATCCCAGCAGGAACACTTGCATTTTTTTCAACATTTTACATGTTCAGACAGGGGGCGGGGCCAAGGATGCCGATAGATAAATCTACAATTAATAAAGAATTCTAACTAGTCCTAGAAACGTTAGCTTCCCTTGTCTTTGCTGATCACAGGGGTCATGCTAACATGCTAACTGTCTTCTGTACAGCAGGGTTAGTGTTAGTACTGAACACACGTCCATGTGGACAGTGGACTGTCTTCTGCGTCTGCACCCACTGCATGAACACCAACAGGAAATACAACTGTACAGAGTTTGGATTCTTTAAGGTCTCACCATCTTGCTGTTTTGTTTTTGTTTTTTTGTTTGTTTTTTTCATTTGAGCAATTAAATTATGGGTGAAAAGTGTGTTGTTACGCAAGCGCTACTGAACATGTACCGAGTAAAATATTACTAAAAATTGATTAGTCATTCTTTACACTACTGCATTACAGCAAAAAGTAATCCATTACTGTAATGGGCAGGTGTCAAACATGGGCCTGGGGGCCAAAACCGGCCCGCCAAAGGGTCCAGTCTGACCCCTGGGGGGAATTTGTGAAATGAAAAAATTATAATCAAGATATTAACAATCAAGGATGTTAAAATCATTTTAGGTTAATTCAATCTGAAGTGGGTCAGACCAGTAAAATACTATCATAACAACCTATAAATAATGAAAAACGCTGATTTTTGTCTTTTTTTAGTGTAAAAGAAGTAAAATTACACAAAAATGTTTATATTTATATTTAATGTGAATAACCTGAACAAATGTGAACAATATGAAATTTCTTAAGACACATACTGTATGTGGAATTGTACCAATGTTCTGCCTGTTATTAAACATTTTGTGTATTTGTAGATTCACTGTGATCTGTAAGTTGTGATGCACATAAATGACACGTAATATTGTTAAAATTGCACTGATTTTTCTTCAGAATTTTCAGGTTCATATTTGTTCATGTTATGTTCAAGTACAGTTCGTAGATGTAAACATTTTCATTACGGAATTATACTTTTTTCACTCAAAAACATAGAGAAAACTTTGGAGTTGACATTATTCATAAGTTCTTATCCTATTATTTATATTATTTTACTGGTCTGGTCCACTTTAGATCATGTTAGTCTGAACGTGGAACTGGACTAACATGAGTTTGACAGCCCTGGGCTAAAAGGATTTTAACATCACTGATTGTTAATATCTTAAGTCAAATTTTTGCATTTCACACATTCATCCCACTGGGCCTGGACTGGACCCTTTTGCGGGCCGGTTTTGGGTCCCGGGCCGCATGTTTGACACCTGCGCTTTACTGGATTAACGAGTGTCAGAAAATCAATGACGTGTCAATAAAGAAGGAGATTAGTGTGGGCGAGCTGCAGAACTGGAGAGTAGATCCAAAAGTCTGGGACAGAATCATTCATTTACAAACGCTGTTAAAATAATTCCGTGCTGCTGATCCAAGCGTCTTCTGTCTGTTCAGACCTGAGGCTGCCGCTGCTGCTCCTTCAAGTCTGTTTCTCTTTTAATACACAGTGGAAAAAACTGCTGTCATGAAGTAAATGGATGCTAGGATTGTCTCTGTGGGGTGAAATGTCAGGGGAGAAATTACACTTTTACAGTTTCCAGAGGCTATAGGAGCAGCAAAGACCATACCTGTTTCAATTCCAACTCAGAGATATTATGTTTTTCTTCTTAAAAGAATGTGTATGTACCAACATGACGATATACCAGAAAAACTAGAGTATCAGACTGACAAACCAAAATCAGATTAATAGTTCAGGATGTGTTTTGTGTAACTGTTAACCGGATTTAATGGTGTTGCTTTTTAAGCTTTTTTTTTTTTTTTTTTTTTTTTGGATCAAATTTTTATTTTCAATTTCATTTAACAAATTAAATGGAACTGAGGTATTTCAGGTTATATGATATTACTGGAATGGATTCTCAGAACAAGAATACCAACAGTGAGCCCAAAACATAAGAACGTGTCATGAGAACAGTGACAGTATGAAGATAAAAAAGGAAAAGTAAGAAAAAGTAAAGTTCATGACACACACACACACAAAATAAAAATGCATACATAACCTACAAGAATACACTTTCTAAGCTTTTTTCAAATCTATCGACACACTGAAAGTTAACGAAATATAGTTGACGCAAAGGATCCCAAGCCATTTTCCTGATGTTTAATTTCTCTGTCAATATGAATGATAGTTACATAAAAGCTTACCATTTTTTCTTTATTTTTTTTTTAAAGAATTTTCTCAGTTTATTTATTTATTTTTATTGTGCATCTCCAAAAGTACAATACAAAAAAAGAAAGAAATTCACATTTTATGATACAAGATTTTGTGACACACAAAGTATAACACCCCCCCCCCCCCCCCAGAACCCCCCCCATACCAACCCAACCTACAAAACCACTAATAAAAACAAATACACATATATAGATGAAAATGAATATAATTTACAGATATAAACAGACAGGTGATCAGGAAAGTCTTGTTTAAAATGTTTTGAAAATCCACATCGCGACCCTGAGGGACACCATCCTGGTCCCCAGCACGGACATTTGTTGTGTATTCATGCATGCTTTACCATCTTTGTCCAGCAGTCACCGCCAAAGCATTCTCTTGATTCTGGGCATAGCAACGTGATTGTAAGGCTACAAAAGGACTAAGATCTCCCAAAATATTGGTCCTATCAACTTGCCATTTTCTCTTGTCTCTTCCTTGTCCAAAAATACATAAGTACAAACAAACTGTGACAACTATCTCTTTTTGGATTTTGTGTGATGCCTGAGACACACACACACACACAAACAGAGTCCACTTCACTTTTAATATTGATGATAATGTTGGGTTTGTGATTAAAAAAAAAATCAATTTGGGTTTTTGTACTATTCTCGTATTTTTACTTAAAAATAAGCAAAAGAACCAATAGACTGACTGATAGTGAGGATAATCATTAGTTTAGGCCAGTGTTTTTCAACCTTGGGGTCAGGACCCCACATGGGGTCACCTGGAATTCAAAAGGGGTCACCTGAAATTTATGGTAATTGATTAAAAAAAAAAAATACTATGTAGCTTAAATGTCATTAAAATGTATGTTTATTTACAGTACAGTATAACAAACTATTACATGATCAAAGCAAATTAATTTTAGCAAAAAACTGTCTCCGTTTTCAATGTCTGGGGTCGCCCCAAATTTGTGACGTTAAAATGGGGTCATGAGACAAAAAAGGCTGGAAACCACTGGTTTAGACCCACCTGTTTGTGCAGTAACACACATGTTAAAGTAAGAATAGACTAATAAAGTCTGTTATCTCAGGAGAGCCTTTGGCTGTAATTCCTCTTACCAGAGTCACCTTTGCTATTACAGGACACGCTCACTTACTAGTTCATTAATTTCTATCTTGCATCTAAAAGCATTCAGGTGTTATCGTTATTTCCAATGTGATGGCCTGACCTTGCCAGCCACTCCCATGGTCAGTGCAATTTGGAGAAACAATCCCCCTCTGGCTTTGACGCACTACTGCTGCAGTACACATTTACACAGTACTTAAAAACTCTCCTCTTGAAAATATCCGCTTTTAGCCATCTGTTTTTACTTAACCTTTGGGAGCTTTCTCTGAGGAGCAGACTAATCGAGTCAACAACAAGGTCGAGTTCATTCAGAACTGTGCTGTAAAGTTAGCTCCTGCGATGCTAACACTAAGAAACCTAATCAGATCCTCAGAATACTGATCAGGAGGTGTACCGTCGCCCTGTTCTGATTCACACAGAACCGATAGGAAATTAGAAACCATCTGTGCATGCTGTAATCATGTGACTGGGTAATCAGTTTTTAGTAAAGTCCCCACAACAACAGACCATCCCCTGCAAAGACATCGGCTTCATGGAAGTAATATAATACACATAATTATTAAAATCACTGATGCAAATTTGCTCCATATTTAATCGTGGGACTGACAAGAGGATGCAGCAGATTCATGCATTTATCAAGTAGATGTTCTGAAACAATCTGCACCAGACGGTCCCCGAGATCCCAAAGCCCCTCCAGCAGAGCCCGACATTAATGACACTTCAGTGCAGAAATGTACAAGAACAAATGCAGCTAAACACAGAAAGGATTCCTTCTTCATGCAAGAGGTGGTGGAGTTTTTTTTTTTTTTTTGTGCAGATGTGTGGAGTGCAGAACAGGCTGAACGAGAAAACACTTGTCAGATATAAACGACGCTAATCAGGGTGGGACAGGTAGGGGGTCGACAGGGAGTGGATAGAAAAGGAACGCTTGTGACTAGATCTGAACTGTGTGCCTTCCTCCTACAAGGCTCTGTTTTTTCATTACGGAGGACAATAATCCAAACAGACCTCTGTTAAAATCTGAAGGACACAAGGTACACGGTCATGACAAAGAATGATTTTTAGAAAATCGCCTGCTACAAGTTTGACCTTTGACTTTCAAGGTCAGTTTTCAGTTAGTTTAGTTTTATGTTGAGCACAGAGAATCATCAGATAACATAGATAGATAGATAGATACATACATACATACATACATACATACATACGTACATACATACATACATACATACATACATACATACATACATACATATGTACTTTATTGATCCTGAAGGAAATTCTGTGAGCTCCATTGCTCGCATACATAAACACATGAAATGTAGAGTTAAATACAAAGAATAAGAAAAAGTAGAAAAGCACTCGGAGAGCGCAGACCTCCGCCAAGGCAGATCAGCCCCCCCCCCCATTCCTTGTGTCAGACATTTCCTGAAAATTTCCTGAAAATCCATCCATAACTTTTTGAGTTATCTTGCAAACAGACAAACAAACCCCAGTGAGAACACAGCCTCTGCCGTTTCACTTGGTGAAGGTAATAAATAAAATAAAAAGTGGCATAGCCATGATAAATGAAGAAAAAAAAATAGATATCCTAGACAATAAAAAACACAGACACACATTCTGCTCCGTGTTAAAAAGGGAATTTTGAGAATTTGGAGACTTTTTCCTTACCTTGACCTTTGACCTAGAGGAGCCAAAATGTATTCATCTGTTGTCGCCATCATCATGTACTCACACACACACACACACAGATACACACACACACACATACACACACACCCCAAAAAACAGGATATGTTCAAAAGTGTGCATGTTAGACTGGGGTGCTAATGGGGGGGGGGGGGGGGGGGGGGGGGGGGGGGGGGGCATAGAGCAGTGGAGGGGGCTCAGTGGATGTGGAAGTAGTGAACATGTCATGTAAGACGCACTCATTGAAGTCAGGAGACAAATAGTGAATGTGTGTTGTGTTTCAGTTTGGTTTTTACGGTATCATAAGCGACGTTGTGTATTGAGCGCACCCCCATGTACATACCCCCCCACCCCAGTCTGACACATGGAGAGGATGAGAAATGTCAATGTCTGTAGGGTCCACAACCGTCAGGCTTTCACGGGGCCTATGATTGTTAGCGGCGCCCCCGATGCTAAAGCGCTAACGAAAAAAGAGAGAGAAACAAGCGACAGTAAAAGCACAGCCTGCCGGTCGGTGCTAATAACATGGGTATGTAATACTCACTACAGGACCGATTTCATTATACGGAGCAATTTATTGTTATTCAAAAGATAATTTTATGATTGCGCATAAACAGCCAGATACATAAATGTCACACTGCAGCCCTCTGAAAATTAATGACAGCAGGTCGCCCACAGCAAACAAGTGAGGCGTTGGAAGTCACTGTTTGAATTAGTGACATGTCTCTTGCTCGGTATGTGATGTACATCTGTTTCACAGCAAATCTGCTTAATCTACATCCCACTTTATCCGTTCAACATCCCTTCAGGCACCGAACTGACAGCTTTGGGGTTGCGAATGCCATGTTCGTGGTAACAGAACCCAGTGTGGAGCCAAATTCAGCTGGGCTTGATTTGCTGCATGGCTGTGCATATGAGTGGAGCAGGCTGAAGAGCAGCAGGGATGGCTTTGGCTTTGGGCCGCTCAGCCTCCAGTCATCACATCCACCGCAGCCGTTGAAGGAGGCGGAGCTGGAAACACGGACGGAGAGGTGGATGAGGGTGTGAGGTTACAAGTTATCTAAGGACAGAAGATGAGAACAGGGGGAGGGAGAGAAGCAAGAAGGAGCACCTTGAATGACAGTCCATTTATTGCTGAATTTCAGTTTGTTGTGTATTTGCATCAAGGTTCTAATAGTTTTGGATTTTTCATTCTAGTTTACTTCAGTGGTTCCAACCTTTTTTGGCTCGTGACTCCATTTTAACATCACAAATTTGTGGTGACCCCAGACATTCAAAACTAGACTTTTTAGCCTTTTTTTTTTTACTAAAATTAATTTGTTTTTGATTATGTAATAGTTTGCTATACCATGTTGCAAATAAATGTTAATTTTAGAGGACATTTAGTCTATAACAGGGATTAAAGTTCTCCGTCACCACAACGGATTTCCGTCAAATGGAAAAATTGAGGGGGGAAAAAAGTCATATTTAAGTAACTTCCCCATGTGTTTCTCTGCGATCCTGTCCTGGGTCTGCAGGTGTTGAACACAGGCTCAGGGGGCTGACAGGTTTAACAGTGATGAGAATAAGAGGACTTCTTTATTTTTATGTCAGGAGGACAGATTGATGACTGTTTATGTTTGGAAGGAAACGCTGCTCATTCTGTGCCTCACAAACACATGGACCAGTTCAGCTTTACCGAAGTTCAGCCTCCAGACTAACTGGAGTTTAGTGCGAACAAGTAGCTTTCATTATGAAGGAACCACAGCGAAAAGGGAAGAAGACACAACTGATCTGCATGGACCTTCATGTTTGGGTTCAGAGCTGATCTCCTCTTGCCGGTATATGACTTGTGTGTGTGTGTGTGTGTGTGTGTGTGTGTGTGTGTGTGTGTGTGTGTGTGTGTGTGTGTGTGTGTGCCCTTCCCATGTGTGCGGCTGTGGCTCCGCGGCCTTACGCGGTTACGCACCCGACTGCATAAGTGCTTTATTTGGACCCGTTTAGCATCTTATTTCTAACTGTGTGGTACAGTACGAAGATAAAACTGAATGAATGAGTAACACCCTTGGTATTTGCGGTGCCAAAAAGCAGAAAAAATAAAAGATTAGTTGGTTAGGGTTACATTTTGTATGCATACATCTTGTAATGTTATGTTATCTTTTTCTTGTATGTTATGTAATGTCTTTTTCCTGTAATGTTTCAGTCAGTGAAGACGAATTTCCCCACGGGGACCAATAAATTAAATCTAATCTAATCTAAATCTAATCTAATTTACACAGACATTTTCCCCCAAAATTCATGTGCTGTTGGAGTTTTTAGGAGTTCCTAAATTCTTAAATAAAAAGTTTTCACTCATTTTTTGCAGTAAGGTTTTCTTCTAGTTATTATTTTCACTTGCTTCACAGGTTTTCATCCCCTTTAAAATTAACCACAGAGCACCAAAATTGACCTGAAGCTTTAAAAATGTTCTGGGGGAGGACCCCCAGACCCCCCACCAATACCACTCATGACATGTTTTCTACCCGTGTTACTAATCTTCTATACCTGTACACTCTCCCATTCAGTGGGTTTTACAGTATTGCCAAATTTGACTGTATAAACTTGTACACTATAGTAGTATTGTATTGCATCATTTTTAATAGTGGCCAAGGATTTTGACCAGAAGAACATTTTCAGTCAGATGAAACATTTTTGCTTTAATCCCTGGTCTATACCAGTGCTGTCAAACTCCTGTTAGTTCAGTTCCACATTCAGCTAAATCTGATCTGCAGTGGACCGAACCAGTCAAATAAGAACAGAAGAATATAGAAATAATGTCAACTCCAAAGTTTTCTCTATGTTTTAGAGCGAAGAGAAGTACATTTATATTATGAAAAGGTTTACAAATTATTCTTTCAAAAGATGTGAATAACATGAACAAACCTAAAAAATCAGTGTAATTTGAACACTATTCAGCCTCAGTTTCTCATTTCCACATGTTCATTAGAACTGACAGATCACAGCAGATCTACAAACACACACAACATTTAAGAACAGACAGAATATTGGTAAAGTTGCACTTCAGATGTTTCAAAATGTCATATTTGTTCAGGTTATTCACATTTTTTGTCAAATTATACTTGGTTTTAGTGTAATACATGAATATATTTACATTTACAAAGAGAAACATTTGCAGTTGTCATTATTTCTGTGTTACTATGATCGTATTTGACTGGTTTGACCCACTGCAGATCATATTGGTCTGAATGTGGAACCTGAACTAAAAAGATTGTTCATGTCTTAGTGTAATTTTTGCATTTCACAAATTCATCCCAGGGCCGGACTGGACCCTTTGGTGGGCTGGATTTGGCCCCAGGACGCATGTTTGACACCTGTGGTCTATATAATGTCTATTACTGTGGACAGAGGCAGTAAATCCAGGTGTAGATTACTGCACAAAGGCTCAGGATCTGTCCAGTCAGTCCAGCTGGGATTTACAAGGAGGACAATTAATACTGAACAAACAAGAACTAAAACTATGAATTATGAAAGAGCTGCAGCATCTGAAACTGACCACAGTGAACATGTGACACAAACAGAACCACAGTGCTGCAGTTTCACAACCACAGTTCGTCTGGTATGGATGTAATTGTCTCTGTCAACTCACCATAGATTTTTTATCAATAATTTTTTTTTTAATCAATTACTAGAAATTTTAGGTGACCCCATTTGAATTCCAGGCGACCCCATGTGGGGTCCCAACCCCGAGGCTGAAAAACACTGGTTTAGTTTTATTTAGTTTTGACTTTTTTTTCTCTAATTCAGTTTGTTTTAGTTCATTTTAAGAGCAGGTTTGATAGTTTTTATTAGTTTTCTTTTTTTTTTCTAAATGCTTAGTTGTAGTTTAGTTTTAGTTTAGTTGTAGTTCAGTTGTAGTTCAGTTGTAGTTTAGTTGTAGTTCAGTTGTAGTTCAGTTGTAGTTCAGTTGTAGTTTAGTTGTAGTTCAGTTGTAGTTTAGTTTTAGTTTAGTTGTAGTTTAGTTGTAGTTCAGTTGTAGTTTAGTTTTAGTTTCGTTTTAGTTTAGTTGTAGTTCAGTTGTAGTTTAGTTTTAGTTTAGTTGTAGTTCAGTTGTAGTTTAGTTGTAGTTCAGTTGTAGTTTAGTTTTAGTTTAGTTGTAGTTCAGTTGTAGTTCAGTTGTAGTTTAGTTGTAGTTCAGTTGTAGTTTAGTTTTAGTTTAGTTGTAGTTCAGTTGTAGTTTAGTTGTAGTTCAGTGGTAGTTTAGTTGTAGTTCAGTTGTAGTTCAGTTGTAGTTCAGTTGTAGTTTAGTTGTAGTTTAGTTGTAGTTCAGTTGTAGTTTAGTTGTAGTTCAGTTGTAGTTCAGTTGTAGTTCAGTTGTAGTTTAGTTGTAGTTTAGTTGTAGTTCAGTTGTAGTTCAGTTGTAGTTTAGTTGTAGTTTATTTCAGTTGTAGTTCAGTTGTAGTTCAGTTGTAGTTTAGTTGTAGTTCAGTTGTAGTTTAGTTGTAGTTCAGTTGTAGTTCAGTTGTAGTTCAGTTGTAGTTCAGTTGTAGTTTAGTTGTAGTTCAGTTGTAGTTTAGTTGTAGTTCAGTTGTAGTTCAGTTGTAGTTTAGTTGTAGTTTATTTCAGTTGTAGTTTAGTTGTAGTTCAGTTTTAGTTTAGTTGTAGTTCAGTTGTAGTTCAGTTGTAGTTTAGTTGTAGTTTATTTCAGTTGTAGTTCAGTTGTAGTTCAGTTGTAGTTCAGTTGTAGTTCAGTTGTAGTTCAGTGGTCTCTTTTCTCTTCTTCTCTGTGCTCCTATTCAAATCAATCCCAGACAGGACTCTGCTGCTTTAGTCTCCATGTTTCCAGGTAGAGTGGGGACCAGAAGACGACTGGAAACCACAAGTGAACACAAGTGACGGAGCAAAAAGTGTCGTATGGTGATGCTAGCTAAAATTGCTAGAGCGAAATAAATCGATTTCGTATCAGTCCGATGTTGACAAAGATGAAAACGAAGGGAATTTCATCCATCATTTTTATCCGTTTTAGTTAGTTTTGTAAGCCCACAATACAGTTTCAGTTAGTTATCGTTTTTTTCAATTATAGTTTTTATTTATTTCAGTTAACAAAAATGTTTTTACAATTCTAGTTTTTGTCATTTTGTTAGTTTTCGTTTACGATAATAACCTTGATTTGTATTGATGGTATTTAGAACAAAGGAAAAAGACGTGAAAGAGGTGTGATGATGGGAAGGAAAGCAATCATACAAGAGGTGAAAGGAAACAGATGAGACAGAGGAATAGTGGGGGTGGTAGGAAATGAGGGTGTCAAACATGCACGGTGTCAAGAAATGCAAGCTGTGATCCTGCCGTGCCAAATGACTATAAGCAGCGTCCAGCATGTATGTATGTATGTATGTGGCCTTGTTTCATTTAGATTCTCACATGGAGATGCACCGATAATATCAGCCAAACGCTGACAATGACACGTACGGCTGATGTTTATATGTGGTGTTTTATGACAAGTTGTTACATGAAGTCTTATAATTGAATTTATGTTCCTCTCAAGTGTGATGATTGATTCTGTATGAAGATGAAGAATGAAGACCCTTGTTTCCCTAACATGAAAAATAAAGAACAGGGAGAACAAAAAAAAAAAAGAAAGCTTGTTCTTTGGTGTTGGTATCACTATTGATGCATCCCTACCCTTAAACGGAAAATACATGTTGACTTAAAATTTGGAGCAAATAAAGTCAAGCTCATTATTAGATCCCCAAAATCGAGTTTGGAAGGTTTAATGGTTTTACCCCAAATACCACATGATGGACTAGGGGTCTGCTATGTTGGTTATCAAAGGAGAAGAAATCCAACCAAATCTGTCCTAGTTATCACATTCACATGAAGGATTTGACATATAAACATCAATATCAATAATCAATGTAATATTTATTTACGAACATGCAAAGAAACAAAAACAAAATAACATTTAAATGAACAGAATCTGTCTTCAAGTATAAACAACGTTAAATTTGCATGGTTGAAAAGGAGTAGGAAGAAGTATAAACTTTAGTATGTAGTATCAGTATAATATTTATCCCAATATAAAACTGCATTATGACATTTATCATTATTGTTTTGTATCCCAGACCCCTGTTAGAAAAGAAACACCTGAATTCTACGTGTCCACATACTTTTGTCCATATAGTGCTGCGCTGTCAAACTCATTTTAGTTCAGTTCCACATTAAGCCAAATTTGATCTGCAGTGGGCCCAACCAGTGAAATAATAGCATAAATAATAGCATAGTAACATATAAATAATGTCAACTCCAAACTTTCCTCTATGTTTTAGAGTGAAAAAAGTAAAATTATGCGATGAGAATGTTTCCATCTGCCAACTCTCCTGAAAAACAATGTGAATAACATGAACAAACTGAAATTTCTTAAGAAAACTAAGTCCAGTTTTAACAATATTCTGTCTCAGTTCATCATTTACACATTAAATTACAACGTACAGTGGATCAACGAATACATGAAACATTTAATAACAAACAGAATATTGGTAAAATTACACTTCAGACATTTGAAAATGTTCATATTTGTTCAGGTTTTTTGTGTTTTTGTGAAATGTTAGTTTGTTTTAGTGTAGATACAGTAAAATGACATGAAAATGTTTACATTTATAAAGAAAAAAAAATTGGATTTGTGAGTAATTATAGGTTATTATGATAGTGTTTGACTGATCCGACCCACTGGAGGTTCCATTGGCCTGTTTGTGGAACCCGAACTAAATGGTTAGTATCTTCAGTGTAATTTTTGCATTTTACAAATTCATCCCAGGGCCGGACTGGACCCTTTGGAGGGTCGGATTTGGCCCCCGGGCCGCATGTTTGACACCTGTGATATAGTGTTTGACTTCAGCAGGTACGCTGTACCTCCCCCTTACCTCATGCATCTGATCTCGACCACTGCGGTCCAAACGGCCAGAACATGCCACTGCAGCTACTGCTGTTAACTCCAAATAAATCAGTTTCCCACAAACAAAAGCCTGGCCCCTTATCACCTTTCTGCAGCCAGGAGAGGAATCAATGACAGACCCATTGTGACTCCAGAGTCTCCTCTCTCACTGACAAATTTAATTTGGCTGTCCAAAGAGCCTTTCACTGGGGTGCTGCTGGCTCACACCTACCGCTCCATCCTGATTACCAGAGGCAAAGTGAGAGACGGTGTTTATTTTCAGACGTCTGATGGTGTTCATGGCCCAGTGTGAGGCAGACCTGTGTGAGGAAACCAGGACTGATCCAAACACACCAGCTGAAGAGTCTTCCCTCTCTTTTTCTGCGTTGGGTCTTCACTTGTTTTCAGATGAACGTGAACTGAATTTGAACTCCCACGAAGATTCAATTAATTACCAGAAACAGGACGGCTCTCACATCTTTGTCACTGGCAGCGATGCACAAATGGAAAAAAACTGCACCGACCATGTAGCGAAGGAAAACGCACAATCACACACCATCTGTCTTTCTGACTCAGCGGTCTGAAATATGTCTTCTACTCCTCTAGCTATTCCTTTTAATCCAGTGTTTTTCAACCTTGGGGTCGGGACCCCTCGTGGGGTCACCTGGAAATAAAATTAATTAAATGAATAAATAAATACTAGAGAGAAGGACGTACATGGTGACCCACAACAGTAAACATCACTTTTTAACACTATTGGTAGTTTTTTAGTCGTATTAATCCAGCCATCATCTCCCAATTTTTGACCAATTATGCTGAGTGATTCTTCTGTCCAGATTTCTGACAAAAGTGTGCTTTGTTTTTACTTAGTTTTGTTTTAATAAAGTATCATTGATTTAAAAAAAAAAAAAAAAGCGCAATTAAGAACTCCTAGTTTTACCCACAGACTGTCTATCAAAAGCAGATGGAGCCACCATGACATCAGCCTTTGGTGTTTGAACTACTGTTTGGAAACCAGGGTTTGTATTTCAGCCAAATCCCAGCGGCTCTCAGGGGCCAGAAGTGACCATATCTGGACAAAAGGGCAGAGCGACGGATGCACTAAAGCAGTGTTTTTCAACCTTGGGGTCATGACCCCATGTGGGGTCGCCTGGAATTCAAATGGGGTCACCTGAAATTTATAGTAATTGATAAAAATAAAAACTTACTAAAAAAAATCTATGGTGAGTTGACAGAGACAATCACATCCACAACAGACCTGACAAACTGAGTGTGAAACTGCAGCACTATGGTTCTGTTTCTGTGTCACATGTTCACTGTGGTCAGTTTCAGATGCTGCAGCTCTTTCATAATTCATAGTTTCAGTTCTTGTTTGTTCAGTATTAATTAGCAGTCTTGTAAATCGCAGCTGGACTGACTGTCCTCTCTTTGTCGCACTTTGAGATTCTGCTGAATGAAAAGTGCTTTATAAATGCAATTATTATTATTATTATTATTATTATTATATCCTGACCAAGGAAAATCCAACTCTCCCTGTGTGCAGTAATCCACACCTGGCTTTTCTGCCTCTGTCCATAATAATATACATTATATCGACTAAAAGTTGTCTAAAGTTAACATTTATTTGCAACATAGTACAGCAAACTATTACATGATCAAAAACAAATTAATTTTAGCAACAAAAAAAAGTGTCTGTTTTGAATGTCTGGGGTCGCCAGAAATTTGTGACGTTAACCCTTTGATGTATGAAGTATAGATAGATAGATAGATAGATAGATAGATAGATAGATAGATAGATAGATAGATAGATAGATAGATAGATAGATAGATAGATACTTTATTGATCCTTTGCAGGAAATTGCTTTGTTACAACAGCAGCAGTACAAGAAGAAAAACACTCTGACCCATCGCGTGAACATCCCACAAACAGTCATCAATGGAACAAATAAATAATAAACAGAATAGAAGATATATATATCTATATATATATATATATATATATATGTACAATACAAGTACTGTATATAATACAATAACCTGAAAACACCTAACACACCTAAGTATGCACAGCATACAATAATAATTTATCGCACAGCGATATTAAAAAGTCTAATAGCAGCCGGCAGGAAGGACCTCCTACTGCGTTCAGTCTTGGACCGAGGGGGGATCAGTCTGTGGCTGAAGGTGCTCTCTCTGAACACCTCAAGATGGTGCAATGGGTGAGATGCGTTCTTCAGAATAGAGTATGAAATATATAAGTATTATATATAAGTATGAAACCTTTGTCAAGATGTTTTCTCCTGACTGGTTTTATTCCTCTTTAAGCGTGGAAAAAAACAATGTGATTGAAATTTTTTTTTAATGAACCTATTTTTTAAGGAGTTACAAAAATGTCCACTCACCTGGACACCATTGTCTTTAATTTCTGAAGCAAAGAAACATGTATTTAAAACGCAATATCAGAAAGTGAGATATTGTGTGAAAACTATGAAATAAAAACATTTCTAATGCAGCTAATCTGATGTTTTTTTCACATTTTAACATACTCTAATACTAGTTATTACTCACTTCATGGAGATAATGTGCCAAAAAAAAAAAAAAAAAAACCTTTTTGTTTAAGAAAACTGTTAATTCCAGTTTAATAACAAGTAGCCATTCATTTCCACTCAAACATGTTAGTGCAGATCAGGTTTATCTAGAACAGCACAGTGACAGTACTGGTGTGAATGTCAGTGTATGAGATGGTGCATTAGTGTCCACTGTGTTGGCTGATCTGGAACTAAAACAACAAAACCCATGAATATACAAGAGAACAGCTGGAGAAGAACTGACCACTGGAGTGACCACTGGAGTGACCACTGTGCATGAAAGGGTTAAACCTGGGTCACGAGCCAAAAAAAGGTTGGGAACCACTGTTTGAGTCTGTCTTTTGCATACTTCCGTTGGACAAACAGGAGATGACTTCAACTTTAGAATACGTAACAGAAAAAAATGCAGTGATTTTACACTGTTTTTTAGGAAAGAATTACAATCAGGACATGGTTCTATAGTCACAGCCTAAAATAATAATAATGTGATTTTGTAATTTTGTTATCTTGTTTTCAACTCGTCTGATTGCTTGAGTGCTCATGTTCATGCATTACCTGTTACGTTCCCAGATTTTAAGAATCTAATCAGGGGTCTGCCTCAGTATAACCTTCCAAAGGACAAGACATAAATTCTCTGTAAAGTATGAACTAATAGGATTCTTAGTAATTATTCAGTAATTTAAGTCATTACACACTTTGGGCTGAATGGATTGTGCTCATTAATAGTGTCATGAACTGTGTCACATTTGCACCTGCAATCCACTCTGAATAAATCCAAAAGAGTTTGTGCTCATGTCGTACCATGTCCTTTGCCCTGGTTTTAGACTGGAGTTTGATTAGCAGACATTCCCGCCCACAGAGCTCTCTACGTTCACAAACCGACTTCATGAACATTTGTTCATTGCTTCTCTTATTTTCCACATCTGTAACACAATCTGACTGACATCAAAATTAGCTTCAGCTATTTATGTTACTATTAGGGCTGTCAGACAAGTAAAGTTTGTAATCAGATTAATCACAGGGTTTCTGTGCTTTAACCCTTTCCTGCATGAGTTATGAGAACCTTAGTCAAGATATTTTTGTGCTTTTATTCCTCTTTAGGCATGAAAAAAACAATGCGATCGAGTTACAAAAATGTGCCCTCAGCCAGACCCCATGCATTTCATTTTTGAAGCAAAGAAACATGCATTTAAAACCTATTATCAAAAGGTGATATGGAAAAGTATCCAATAAAAACAGTTTTAATGCTGCTAATCAGATGTTTTCCCACATTTTAACAAACTCTAATACTAGTTATTATTCATTTCATGGAGATAATATGCAAACAATGGGATGGTGCATGAGTGTTCACTGTGTTGGCTGATATGGAACTAAAACAATAAAACCCATGAAAATACAAGAGAACAGCTGGAGAAGAACTGTCCACTGGAGTGACCACTATGCATGGAAGGGTTAATTTCAATTAATTACAATTAAATATCATCAATTTTTAATCTATATTAATCGTGTTTCATTTTGCATGAGTAAACAGAATCTAGAAAGAAGGGCATATACAGTAGTTGCACTTAAGGTGTTTGTTGCAGGCTGGTGTGTTAGCTGAAGTGCTAGCACAATCCCAGACTAACGTATGCTTTGTGTTAATGTGGTATTTGAAGTTGGACGTGCTTCGATGGAAAGAAAACTCCTTCCTGCAGAGTGTGTATAATACTTTATGTTGGTCGGCTGTTCCATCTTGTTTATTCTTTTGTCCTCATATTTCTATCCAGAGCCAACGTGCTGTTTAGCGTCTTCCATCTTTATGGGTTGGTTCTGCTGTCTGTCACTCCTGGATCAACTGACCATTTGCACATGCGCCACGCTAACTCTACTGGACAAACGGACCCAAATGTGGTACCAGAGACGTTTAGAAGGCTTAATTGCATTAAAATTTTTAATCAGATTAATCATGATGATGGATAGGTGGAAAAACTAAAATGAACCTCCACCATATCTACATTTGAATAAATACCTAAAAAAATTGATACAGTACTTTTTAATATCGATACAGTATTGTGAAATGAAATATTGTGATATATTGCAGAACCCATATTTTCCTACTAAAAACATCCCATCAAAACATGCCGTCAGTATTACTCCTGTGTGGAAGAGTCCTCTAGAACAAAACAAATCAAGGTTCAAGGTTCGAGGTGACTTTATTTATGTCCATGGGTAGATTTGTTTTGCAGACATAGTGATTACTTTTGGCATTAAAACAAAAACACACATTGAATCTGTTCTGCAGGTACTGGATGGAGCTTCCAGACAGGACGAACAGTGCTCAGTGTTCCATCATTCATCAGTACAGCAGCATGGATAAGCAAAAGAATAAAAGAAATAAACAAGATCAAATAAATAAAAACCAGATGCAATAAAACACAATAAAAAACCCAGAGAAGATAAAAACAGTCTGGGATAAAAACCAGGATAAGAACATAACATTTCAAAATTAGAAGTCACAATAATAATAAACAGAGCAAAGAAATAGAATAAATAACTAAAGTAAGTAAACACAGTGCAACGTCACTATTTCTTCTTGAGCTCAGTGACGGTGACAGGAACAAAACTGTTTTTATAAACGCTGCGTCCTGAACCTGGGACTAAAAACCTCCAAAGTCCAGAAGAAAGGAGCTGAATTCAGCTGGTAAAGGATGGAGTCATTATTCAGAACTGATGGAACCGTCCTGTGGACCTGTGGACCTGTTCGTCTTTCAGACAGGGGAGGCTCACTGTCGGCTTACATCAAAAAAATTATCATTATTTAAACATAAATTCGGCCTCCTGTTCCTTTTTAAGAAAATGGTCATGTACCAGTAGGCGTCTTTTCCAGGACTGGACCAGTGTGCTGTGAATGTCCAGAGAGCTGGGCTGCTCAGACGGCCTTGGCCCAGTGGGTTCCAGGTGTAGGACTGGAGCCTGTGAAACGACAGAAGCTCCTTCTACACCTGCACATGGAGCTGACACTGAGGAACTAGTGACAACAGTTAACCACATTAAACTGAAACAAGAGAACGTGTCCCTTCAGTCCAGTGTACCAGTTCGTCCAGTGCTTGTGTTTTCTTCCAGGTCAGTAAATGAACAGTTCATTTGGTTTCTGTGATTCCACAGCAGAATGTGTGACGTATTAAACTGAACTGTGTCAGTGAAGGAGCACATCTGAAAACAGCTGTCAATCAAACTGGTTCAGCCTTCAGACCCGTCCTCCGATCGGCGCGCGGAAGCTCAGCGTCCGGCCCGGCCAAGCTCCGCCCACAGCTCCATTCACCCCCAGAGACGCCGAGCGTCCGGGGGCGGGACAACAGGGTGTCATGTGTCCAGTGCTGGTCCAGTTTGTAGTGGTTTTTGAACCAGTTCCACTCAGTCCCATTGAAGGTCATGGATGCTGAGCATCTACGGACAAATGCACTGAGCAGAGATGGAATGAACAAACACAGACACGGGAATGGAGGAGAAGTGAACAACATCCAGTCCACTGATCTGGGATCAGACTGATTCTGAACCAACTGGTCTGAGATGAACGTGTTCCAACACATTTGGAGTCAATGAAATGAAAACAACTGAACAGATTTGAGCATTTAATGGGAGTCATGTTAGGGTCAGAGGAGCTTCACCTGCAGTCGGACACAAACACCTGTGCTCTGTACCTGTTTAGTGTACAGGGAGGCGGGACAAGACTGGGACTCACCAATCAGGCGATCTCAATGTGTCTGGTAGAAACGCTGTAAATATTGTACACTTTGTCCTCCACTTCCTGCGGTCTGCTTCCCAGTCGTGTGTGCAGGACTCAGGTATATGTTCCATCAGATCATGACTGGGTTTCCTATTAGGACAGGCCTTCCTGCATGGCTGAGATAATCAGAGCTGCTACCTTGGTCTGACATAGCCCCAGGCCTGTACTTGTTCCTACTTTCCTTCACCACCTGCCTCCCACGTTCCAGCCCCCCCCCCCACACACACACACACACACATACACACACACACATACACACACACACACAGAACCAGGACATGGCACTGTCCTACACCAGAGCACGGTTTGTCCTCAAAACAGAGGCACAAATACACACTGGATGAACACCACATTTTTTGCTGTTTCAATAGTTTTTTTTTTTGGTATCACTGTGACATCTGCACTCACTGTGGAAGATTTGCTGCTTTGTATTTTAATTCAACACCTCTAGTTAGTCATGACAACTGTGTATTTGAACTAATTTCCATTTGTCATCTTTGCACTTTCAGTACAAACAAGTGGAGCAATACATGTCCTTCCACAAGCTTCCAGCAGACATGCGGCAGAAAATCCACGACTACTACGAACATCGCTACCAAGGAAAAATCTTTGACGAGGACAACATCCTGAGTGAACTCAACGACCCACTCAAAGAGGTGAGCCGCTTTCACACTTAAATCTATTTAAGTGATGGGGGGGGGGGTCAACTACTATTGCAAATCTCAGAGGCACATCTGTAAATCTTCTGAGACTCACAATTTTCATTTGAAGGCTTTGGTTTTATTTTTGGAATGGTGAAAAATACACACATCACAGACCTTAAAGAAACAGACAAGGTTCTTGACAGGAGGGTTAATTTTGGCATAGTAATCAGTGAATTCATTCAAGAGGAGTGGATTTTCATTGGGCACCTGAAACTGAAATACCAAAAACTGTGTCATCTTACAAGATGTAAGATAAAAATAAAAAAAAAAATAGGAAAGCAGATTTTCCTCCACACCCAAACTGAGCACGGCATCAAAATAAACAAAATAAACTTGTAGAATTATTCCTCTATGATATACAGAGTTAAAGAGAACCTGAAACAATAAGTACTATTTCTGTGGTTTATTTTCTTTGCACCTTAGCTAATATGCACTGCAATTAAACCTGTTCCTCACACTTGTGTCACTACTTTTGGGAGCAGCTCTATCACAGGCTGCATTTTTTTATATACTTTATTTACAGTTTTGAACTTTACAAAACTGTACAAAACATGTCACAACAAGGAAACAGACAAACATAGAGGCTGACAGACAGTTATAAACTACATAATAGACAGAAATAACATAGTCGCAGTAGTGAAAGTAAAGGAAGCACCATGTGAAAAGTTGAGTCAGACATCACACCTGACACCGGGTTAGGAACTGTCCCCAAATTCTGTCCAATCTGTTCTGTTCGCTGGGTTTGTACAGGTGCAGTCTTTCCATTTGAATAACAGATAATGTCTCGCTGAGCCAGTGAGCAAAGGTGGGTGGAGTGGTAGATTTCCAGGTTAGGAGAAGAAGTTTTGTCAGGCTGCATTTCTTTAAATTTACATAAACAACATAAGAACAGGCTGGAATGTGATCAAACAGCATTCAGTCCCTTTAGATAATCACATTAACTGGGATCAAATTTAATGTGGTATCGCTGATATTATGAGCATGTTCTATTGACAAATGAATTTAGATTAGATTAGATTAGATTAGATTAGATTAGATTAGATTAGATTAGATCAGAGTGGAGTAGAGTAGAGTAGACTTTATTGATCCCACAACGGGGAAATTCAGCAAAAGGGAAAGGCAACAACGGAATAAAGTGCAAGAAAACGTTTGCACACACAGATAGAACAAAAAACCAGATCATGCAAAAAAACAATATAAAATAAAAATAAAAACTGTACAGCTTTGAGTGGTTCTACTGGTGTACAAGATAACAACAGGGTTAGGGTTACATTGGAGCTGAAACACAGAAACACTTCAGACAAAGT
Organism: Sphaeramia orbicularis; assembly: GCF_902148855.1. NCBI lineage: Eukaryota > Metazoa > Chordata > Actinopteri > Kurtiformes > Apogonidae > Sphaeramia > Sphaeramia orbicularis. The sequence continues at coordinate 5,163,448 of NC_043968.1, forward strand.
GTTGTCCTCACCCTTGAATGAATGAATCTATTTTTAATTCATTTGGGGTGTAGTCTACAGAACTGTATTGCATTCACACAAAAAATAAAATTTGGCTCTGTTTTTCCGAATTAACAAGATAATTATCTCTCTAATTCCGAGAAAAAGTAAGTAAAAAAAAAAAATTCGGCTCTGTTTTTCTGAATTAACAAGTTAATTTTCTTGTAAAAACAGAGTCGAATTAATTTTTTTTTCAGAAAACAGTATCTCATTAATTCAGAAAAACAGAGCTGAATTTTTTTTTACTTATTTTTTCTCGTAATTATGAGATAATTATCTTGTTAATTTATAAAAACAAAGCTGAATTTTATTTTTTGTGTGAATGCGCTTCTGTAGTAGTCTACATTTTTACAGCTACATACATTTAGAATGACTTTATGGTTGCAACAATAATATAATATGTACTTTTTTTTTAATGGATCCACTGTACGTGCTTTGAGTATGCGTTCATAGAAGTGCTATATAAGTCTTTTTTTTCTTTTTTTTTTTTTGCCAAAGCCACTTGGAGCCACTTGAAAAAGGCCTAAGACCCAAATGTGGCCCTGGAGCCCCAGGTTGCCCACCCCTGTCCGTAGGTCTCCAGGTGCTTAGACAAAGTTAGTGAGCTTACTTTAACGCATAATGAATGCATTAAATAACAACAGAATTCCGAGTTGTTTGTTTTGGTTTGTGGATGTTCAGGTAGGCCTTGTGGGAGTAAAAGTGCCCTTTCCTGTGAGGTCAGGGTTACGGTGGTGGGTGGGTGTCAGATAGTTCAGACATTTGTCTACAGAACTAACAGGAAACTCTCAGCCACTCAGCTCAAGTTGGAAGTGAGTATATTATTCAAAACAAAAGCTAATGAGAAAGAATACTGACTTTTTCTGTGTAATCAGTGAGCAGTTTTCAAGTACTTGGCTGACCCCGGGTATCAGCAGATACCATTAAATGACATGGGTAATGAGGGCTACAGCAGAGCAGAGGAATCCAAAGCCAAGGCAGAGCATTCATGGTGAGCGTCTCCTGTAGCCCCATTCAGTCACCTTGCAGAAGTAAAATGCTGAGGCGCAGGGTGTTACTGTGCAGACTCAGACGTTCACAGGGAGGTGTGGGGATTTGAAAGATATGACTTACAACACAGAAAATCCTGCCGGCTTAGTTCAGTGTGCGTAGCAAGCATAGTTCAAATCTGCACAGAGACTGTCGCATATGAGAAGTTCTGCCCAGGGGACTCACAAAAGGAAAACAAAGCCACGGGCCGCATAAAGCAGCTGGCATCGCCATTTCACTGTGGAGCACTTCTGAAGATACGGCACTTCTGAATTATTTTAATAGTCTGTTTCTGACAGAGCAGACCATCGAGGTAGATGTCGGCTCTACTGAAAAGGAAACAGAGTGTTTGTGTGCACAGTTTATTTACGAAATGATGCAAATCTTCAGTGAAGGACTTACATGGTGATCCACAGCAGTAAACATCACTTTAAAAGAAAATCTGTGAACTGTTTTGTTACTTTGAAAAGTGTTACTGAACCCTTAATCCAGCTGCTTTTTGGCACCTGGTTGAACTCCAATAAGCAGTTATACGATCAAAACTCAGTAAAATCACTGTAAATTAATGAAGGAAAATCACGACAACAGAAAAAAAAAAGAAGCCCACCCTGTTTTTATTTTTACCCACTCACTGCTCTGTGTTTTGACCCCCATTCCACAGGCGGCGGTGGGTGCACTGAGCATGCTCAGATGTCTATGGAAAGCACAAGGTCTATTCTATGAGCACGTTTTGAAATTTTTCCTGTGGAACAAATGGTTGAGTTTTTATGAGTATTTAAAATAAATCATACGTACAGAACACTCAGCACAGAAACATCAGAGGCTAAAGCAGTGGTTTCCAACCTTTTTTGGCTCCTGACCCCATTTTAACAGCACACATTTCTGGTGACCCCAGACATTGAAAACAAAGACATTTTTTTGCTCAAATTCATTTGTTTTTGATCATGTAATAGTTTGCTATACTACATTGTAAATAAACGTTAGTTTTAGAGGACATTTAGTCTGTATAATGTCTATTACTGTGGACAGAGGCAGTAAATCCAGGTGTAGATTAAAGCTCAGGATCTGTCCAGTCAGTCCAGCTGGGATTTACAAGGAGGACAATTAATACTGAACAAACAAGAACTGAAACTATGAATGATGAAAGAGCTGCAGCATCTGAAACTGACCACAGTGAACATGTGACACAAACACAACCACAGTGCTGCAGTTTCACAACCACAGTTTGTCTGATATGGATTGGGATTGACTCTGTCAACTCAACATTTATATTTTTATTAGTACATTTTTTTATTTTTATTTTTATCAATTACCAGACATTTCAGGCGACCAAGGTTGAAAAAAAATTGAAGTAAGGGAAAATCTCTTGGAAGCTGAATGTAAACGACATTAAAACTAATGTAGAGCCCCAGTACATTATGTTAATGTGTCACCCGTACATATGTACATAACACACACTTCCAACACCTAAAGATTATTCTGTGACTGGTGTTCATATATTTCTTTCATTAGCTTTGCAGCCAATACACAGTGACCTTTAAGACACTGACAGTTTGTCTTTTTTTTTTTTTTTATCAATTACTATAAATTTCAGGCGACCACATTTGAATTCCAGGCGACTCCACATGGGCTCCCAACCCCAAGGTTGAAAAACACTGGGCTAAAGGGTTAAAATAAAAAAAGGAACTACAGTCAAGCTTTCTGTCTGGAAAAAAATACATTTTATTCACTAAACTGCAGCTCATTTCATCACACAAACATGCTGTCAGTCACACCTACCACACTGTAAAAAAGCTCAATGAAATGACAAAAACAGACTGTGATTTTACATGGCAAATGTAAAATAACACGAAAAAACTGTAACTGTGAATAACCAAAAAATTTCCATTTTTTAAAAGAATTTTTTTTTGTTTTTCACAGAAAAATACAGTTAAAATACTTTTGCAAATGTATCATAATTTCACAAATATTTCTTTTCTTTTTATGAGATTAAACTGTTAGTTTAAAGTTTAATACTGTAAAAAAAATAATAAAATGAGATAAAATTACTGACAATTAACCGTAACAGCAGTATTTGTTCTGTCAGTTGAACCAGACTTGTTTGTTAATTGACAAATATCTTGTGTAATTACAGGAGGTTTCACAACAAACATGTTGAATAAATGTATTTCTCATTCTCATTTCTCAGTCTCATTGGAAATTTATATATATATATACAGGGTGGGGAAGCCAAATGTACACTGAACATTTAGTTGTTTTTTCTCAGCAGACACTACGTCAGTTGTTTTGAACCCAAACATATACTGATGTCATAATCATACCTAACACTATTATCCATACCTTTTCACAAACTTTTGCCCATATGAGTAATCAGGAAAGCAAACGTCAAAGAGTGTGTGATTTACTGAATGCACTCGTCACACCAAAGGAGATTTCCAAAATAGTTGGAGTGTCCATAAAGACTGTTTAGAATGGAAAGAAGAGAATGACTATGAGCAAAACTATTACCAGAAAGTCTGGAAGGGGAGGAAGCAACAAAAAACCTACCAAAGCTTTTATTAAAGCTCTCAAATCCAAAATCAAACCAAAACACTTGTTGTCAACAAGTGTTTTGGTGTTCTTGTGTAAGATTTGAACTTCAAATCCTATTTTACTGCATTTCTAACGCTCTTGTTGTCTGCCTCAAGTTCAGCTGCCATTTTTCTCATGGATTTGGTTGGATCCTTTAGGATTTTGGATTGGAGAGCTTTAATAAAAGCTTTGGTAGGTTTTTTGTTGCTTCCTCCACTTCCAGACTTTCTGGTAATAGTTTTGCTCATAGTCATTCTCTTCTTTCCATTATAAACAGTCTTTATGGACACTCCAACTATTTTTGAAATCTCCTTTGGTGTGACGAGTGCATTCAGCAAATCACACACTCTTTGACGTTTGCTTTCCTGATTACTCATATGGGCCAAAGTTTCTGAAAAGGTATGGATAATGTAAATGTAAAGTTAGGGCAAAAAACTGTATTTTAATTATGGAAAATTACCATATTTTTATGAGATGGTTATTTTCCGTTATTTAACAGTATTTTTTTGGCACCCCTGCTGCCGGTATAATACCGTTTTTTTGCTGGTTTTTTTTTTACAGTGCAGCCTGACAGAGTGAACGTCAAAACTCTTTATGTGAGAGCAATTATTTAAAGAACGCATCAGAAAGCTCAAATAAAAGGAATGCGTCTGAAAGTCATGAGTCAGTCTCAGCTTATAGTTCAGGTGACTGCAGCCTGAGTTACTGTAGTCCAATCATTTTCTTTCAGACTCTTCATAATCTGCGTCATCTGAATCTGTAACGCCTTATTTGTAACATGTCACTATGGAAACGAGCTGAACTTCTTCACAGTCTCTAATAAAACAAGCTTTATTAGTACTGACGCAATCATAAATACCATTGCTGGCCTAACAATATAAACCATCCATGATGCAGTGGTTTTTGAACTGCATTTACACGTCTTCACTCGTCAACTCAGACTCCAGGTTTTGTGAAGAAAAACAAACCAAAAAAACACTGATTGATTTAGGAAAATGTGGTATCTCATCTCTCCTGAACAGTCACGAAATCTCAGCATTTTTGTGTTTCTATGAGTCAGGCGCTGTGTAAAAATGCTCAGTGGCAGTGTCTCCATCTTCTAATGGGAGGGAAAACTGCATCATTAACCCATAAAGACCCAAACACCCACCATCAAACAAACTGTTTAATACCTGTTGATCCATTAAACCTATTAATATATGTAAATGATTGGTGTAAAATACAGTTCTTCATCTGTTCATGGTCATCAGATATGACCACATTTGGACGTTCAGAGGCTCTGTAGTTACCATGGAAACTCTGTCATCTTCTACAACATTGATTCCCCAGTCAAACCCATGGAGTTGGATCAATGACAGTGGATGGACATATAGTCAGAAAAAATTATTAGACCACCCTTGTTTTCTTCAATTTCTTGTTCATTTTAGTCAGTAAGTAAATGTTCTTCATAGAGCACTTTTCACAGACAGTCACAAAGTGCTTTACCAAATCAAATCAAATTTACAGAAACCAACGGAATCCTCCAGGAGCAAACACTAGTGACTGCTGACAGTGGAAGGAAAAAGTACCTTTAACAGCAGAAACCTGGAGCAGAACCAGACTGAGGAGGATGGACGAGGGACAGGACCAGCTGGGGTTAAAGAGAGAGAGTGAAGGAGGAGAAAAGAGAGAGTGATAGAGAGAGACTGGGGGAGGGAGGGGGAGACACATGGAGTACATGTAACACTGTAAAGTAGCAACTTTACACTGCGATAAACGAATAAAACAGCACAAGGAAAATACAATTAGAATACCCGTATAACACAAAAAAGTACTATTAAAACAGTTTAAAATATGATGAATACATAAAGTGCAGTTTTAATGTCGTCTTCCCCAACAGTGATTCACCAGTAAAACCCACAGAGTTTGATAAATGACACTGGATGGAGACACTTGTTTTTATGATCAGTTATTGATATCTTTGCTGGAAAAGTCCGATTTTCTTCAGTTTTGTCCATTTCTGACTTAATTACATGACCTCATCTTTAATCTGAGCTTTAATGAACATCTACATGATCAGTGAATTAAATATTGGTAAATACCAGATTTTCACTGGGAAAAAGCAAAATACAGAGTAGAATATTGGAAGAAATGGTGATAAATGGCTTAAGACAGGTTAGCTAGAGGGACTAGAAAAGCACTCAGAGAGCGCAGACCTCTGCCATGGCAGATAAGCCCCCCCCATCACCACCAAAATTTAATCATTTGTTCCTTGTGCCAGTATCAATATTTCCTGAAAATCCGTCCCTAACTTTTGGAGTTACCTTGCACACAGACAGACAGTTACACTTGGCGGAGGTAAAAAGTGCATTTGAACTGCCATAAAACTAACCCTGGGTCTGTGTGGGTTCAGTACCTACTGGGAGGAACAGCATCACACTGGTAGGGTGCTCTGGAATTCCCATCCACAGCTGTATGACTGTTCCCTTTCACCGACATGCATTCACTTCCCTCCGTCCCTGGATTTTTTGTCTGCCAGACCGTCCTGAAGCTTTGGCTCACTCTCACGTCCTCCACCTCTCTCTCTCCTCTCTCCTCTCTCTTTCTCTCTCTCCTCTTCTATTTCTCTCTCTCTCTCTCTCTCTCTCTCTCTCTCTCTTTTCTCTCTTCTCTCTCTCTCTTCTCTCTCTCTTTCTCTTTCTCGCGCTCTCTCTCCTCTCTCTCCTCTCTTCTCTCTCTCTCTCTCTTCTCTCTCTCTCTCTCTCCTCTTCTCTCTCTTTCTCTCTCTCTCTCTCTCTCTCTTTTCTCTTTCTCTCTCTCTCTCTCCTCTCCTCTCTCCTCTTTCTCTCTCTTTCTCTCTCTCTCCTCTCTCTCTCTCTCCTCCTTCTCTCTCAGCTGAAGACTAATGCTCTCCTTTATCCAAGTGCCAAATCCACCTTTCTCAATAAAATTGTGTCTGCCAACTTACATTTGAAACACATTAAGCTGAAAGCAACTTTACTTACAAACACATAAATTACAGCTTACTCTGCTGATTTGTCACTGTGACGTGGCTAATGGTGTTTTTTGGGTCGTTCGACAGCTGAGTATTACAGCTGTAACTCCAGTGTGCTGCAGGCCTGTGTGGCTGTGAGGAGGCGAAGGGAGTTTCTGATTTGTCAATGATAGGGCTGTAAGAAAAATTGGTTCCACAAATTGTGATATTTCATTTCACCTATGTATTGATATTAAAAAGTACTGAATGAATATTTTTAGGTATTTATTCAAATGCAGATATGGCGGAGGTTCATTTTTGTTTTTGTTTCTATTTTATTTATTATTATTTAACACTCTTTTATTCAATACTGTGGTTCTCATACTCACATGGGTGTTTACTCTATTGTTTGGGTACTCAAAAAGTAGTAGTGTGATATTGCAGGTCATGATGTAGTTTTTTAAACTGATGGTTATTCAATCATCCTAAAAGCATGTTTTACTGTCTGAGAGGCAGATGGGAGTTTCATTGTTGGGATCGCACAAAAATAATGTCATGATGTTGATGATTCAAGGACAGTGCACTATACATTCTTTTCACAATTACTTGAATATGAAATTGAGCGGATTTTAAACTGTAATATCTATAAAAACAGAATTTATTTATCTATTATTTGTGTGTTTTTCGTACTTGTAATTTTATTTTTTTAGTGTAAAAATATTAGTTTTACAGAGCAAAGTTTTGTGATACAGCATATAGCAGTTCCAATGTTCCAACTCCAACAATTTATATTGAAATAGGAACCAATTATCGCTAACTTTGCTGCCCCAGTGAGAAATGATCAGACACTGGGAATGGAGGATTGGAGTAAATAAATACATTTCCTAAATTCTACACGTCACAAATTTTGCCGGTATGGCTGTGAAATAGGCCTTAATTTGTTCTAAGTAGTCTTAAAACGTCTTAAATTTAACTTGTGGAAACTGTAGGAACTCTGTGAATAAAGATTGTTTCCCCAACATTGTTTCCTGACGGGCCATGAAAAGGGCTTCCTGTTTTTCATGAGGTTGCAGTGCAGATTGAGGTTAGAACCCTGTGGCATTAGCTGACACGAGCATTGAGGCTGAGCGAACATCTCTTTACGTAGCGTATATAGCTAGCGAGCGTCCCAGAGTTGTTATCTTCTGTTAATGTCTGTTGTCACTGGAGGAGAGTTATCCCGTACGGGGGGCAAACCATACCACGCAGATGCCAAATGACCGGCTTTCCATCTGCAGCAGAGAGATGTGTGGGTAAACAGAAAACAAGCTATATCTCCTGCTGGGTCTGAGGGGAGGATGAGACCAGAGAGATGGCCCGGCGCCGGCTCCACAGGGCAAACTCATCAGGATGTGACAAGCGTGCCAAAAAGGTTCTTCTCAGGAGTGATGGGGAGTGCTTTGCAAGTATTAGGGATAAAGCAGCAATATGCATCCAATTCATTTATGCCTCCAGATAAAAAAAAAAAAACAGCACAGATGCAGGATTTGTGCTGTTGCATCAACTCATGCTCATTTTTCATGTTTAGGTGGAAAAGCTAAGGTGGTAGCAACACGGGCCCAAATGAAACTGGTTATGGTGTCGGTTTAATTATCAGAGCCAAGGTTCGAATAGTTTGGGTTTTTCATTCTTTAGTTATTTAGTTTGGACTTTTTTTTTTTCTAATTCAGTTTGATTGAATTCGTTTTTAGAGCAGCTTTGATACTTTTTATTTGTTTTCATTTTTTTTTCTAAATGCTTAGTTGTAGTTTAGTTGTAGTTCAGTTGTAGTTCAGTTTTAGTTCAGTTGTAGTTTAGTTGTAGTTCAGTTGTAGTTTAGTTGTAGTTCAGTTGTAGTTTAGTTGTAGTTCAGTTGTAGTTCAGTTGTAGTTCAGTTGTAGTTCAGTTGTAGTTTAGCTGTAGTTCAGTTGTAGTTCAGTGTAGTTTAGTTGTAGTTTAGTTTTAGTTGTAGTTCAGTTGTAGTTCAGTTGTAGTTCAGTTGTAGTTCAGTTGTAGTTCAGTTTTAGTTGTAGTTCAGTTGTAGTTCAGTTGTAGTTCAGTTGTAGTTCAGTTTTAGTTGTAGTTCAGTTGTAGTTCAGTTGTAGTTCAGTTGTAGTTCAGTGGTCTCTTTCTCTTCTTCTCTGTGCTCCTATTCAAATCAATCCCAGACAGGACTCTGCTGCTTTAGTCTCCATGTTTCCAGGTAGTAGAGTGGGGACCAGAAGACGACTGGAAACCAAAGTGAACACAAGTGACGGAGCAAAAAGTGGCATACGTGCCGCTAGCTAAAAGCTAGAGCGAAAAATCAATTTGTATCAATGACATGACAAAGATGAAAATGGGGATTTATCAAAAATTTTTGTTTTATCCTCTCCCAGGAGGTATTCTGATCATTGCTTTGTGTGTTGTTTGTTGTTCTCATCTTCAGTGTAAAACTCTTCCACCCATCTTTCCCAGATCTTCCCCACAGATAGGCTAGGCCCTGGGACCAACCCAGTCCATTTTGGTCCCAGTAGGACAAAGTTCAAGGTCACAGCAAGGTCACAACATCTACAGTTTTCCATCTGTCATCACTGAGACTTTTCCAAAATCATCATCCAAAATTCCAAACGACTCTGATTCTCCTTAGTTGGATCCACCTGTAGCTTAGAACAGTCTCTTGAGTGGAACTAAATTGTCCACATCCACTGTGGGAATGGGATCTGTGGACATTTACCTGAACACTGAAAATCCCATTCCCACCATTTAAATCAGAATCAACCTAATATTGATGTGAATTGAATCTAATTGGACAGACACATGACTGGGACCAGATTCAAACTGTTTCTGTGTATGGAACAACCTGGAAACTGTTGGATTTAAACAGAAAGAGTGGATCCACACATGCACAGCGTTCAGGGTGAAGAGGAGCTCTGAGTTCTGAACACTTGTAGTTAGTTTGTAAACACGCAATAGAGTTTAGTCGTAGTAGGTCGTTAGCGTTTTTTTCTTGTCATTATAGTTTTTATTTATTTCAGTTAACGAAAATGTTTTTTCAATCGTAGTTTTCCTTCATTAGTTTTCGTAACGATAATAACCTGGTCAGAGCTAATGTTTCACTCTTTTTCCACCAGGAAATTGTCAACTTCAACTGCCGTAAGCTGGTGGCCACCATGCCGCTGTTCGCCAACGCTGACCCCAACTTTGTGACAGGAATGCTGAGCAAGTTGAAGTTCGAGGTGTTTCAACCCAATGACTACATCATCAGGGAATGGCACGGTCGGGAAGAAGATGTACTTCATTCAACACGGAGTCGCAAGTGTCATCACAAAGTCAACAAGGAGATGAAACTGACTGAGGGTCTATTTTGGAGGTAAGGACGTGATACTTGATCTTTATTCACCCTTTATAGTTCACTCATAGAATATTGGGAAATTCAACTTTGAATCTTAGTGTGTTACTGGAGGACAGAACAAGACTTTATTCCTTTTGTGAAATTTTTCAAAATATTTTATTGTTATGAAGAAAATCAAGGTCAATGAAATTACTGATTTGGTCCCTTTCCATAAGTGGCAAAAAATATCATCAAGATATATATACAAAAATACAAGAAAAACACATGTGTGGTGAAAGGAACATGTGTTTTAGAACATTAGACCTCCATGTGTGCTGGTCCAGACCCCTGTCCCATCCACATGACCCTTTGAACATCATCCCTGACATTAGTTCCATTAGAGGTGGACCTGACAGACCCTGGAGACCACATTGGACCTGACTGACCCTGGAGACCACATTGGACCTGACAGACCCTGGAGACCACATTGGACCTGACAGACCCTGGAGACCACATTGGACCTGACTGACCTGGAGACCACATTGGACCTGACTGCCTGGAGACCACATTGGACCTGACAGACCCTGGAGACCACATTGGACCTGACAGACCCTGGAGACCACATTGGACCTGACCCTGGAGACCACATTGGACCTGACAGACCCGGAGACCACATTGGACCTGAGATTGTGACCTCACTGTCCTTATTGTAACATTACTGTTTTGTAATGTGTGCGAAAAGGACCAAAAATAATCACTTGGCCAATAAAGGGTTAATAAACACACTTAAGCCTGGTGAATATTCATTGTGATGGTTCTGCAGAACTATATCCCAGTCCACCACACATTCCTGCGTCCGTGCTGTTCTACAGTAAAGACATGATTCTTGCCTGAGGTTTTGCGTTTGATGCTGTTTGAAGTTCACTTATTGTTGATGTAGATTTCATTACCAGTGTTGGACATTAGTCAGCTTCTGCAGTTACGTAAGCTCTCATCTGGTCGTCGGAGTAGGCCAAGGCTTGGATCAGGCATCCCTTAGGACACACAGCTCCCTCCCCCTCCTCCCTCCCTCTCCTCCTCCTCCTCCCCTCCCCACCCCCTCCCTCATACATATACGCATGCATGAGCTCTTCTCCCCTCCATACGTTCCTGCTGCATACACACACATGGCTCTGACAGCAGCACGTCCACGTTCCTTCTGTACAGTCGAAAACAGTTCCTCCTTCACTTCTCTATCGTTCTTTCTGATCCGTCAGGTCCAGTTCTTTCCCCGAAACTCTACACATGTCATACATGCAGTGTTGTGCAAGTTACTTCCAAACTGTAATCCATTACAGATTACTTGTTACTGTTATTTGAAAATAATTCCTTACTTTACAATATTACTGTCTCCAAACTGTAATGTGTTACATGATTCCTGTGTATTAGTTAATGATGGATGGATGGATGGATGGAGGTGGATGGATGGATGGATGGGATGATAGATGATAGATAGAGAGATAGATCGATAGATAGATAGATAGATAGATAGATAGATAGATAGATAGATAGTAGATAGATAGATAGATAGATAGATAGATAGATAGATAGATAGATAGTCTGTTCAGACAGGGGGCAGCACTGAGGACACCAGTAGATAAATCCACAGTCGGTAAACTATTGTAACTAGTCCTAGAAACGTTAGCTTCCCTTGTCTTTGCTGATCACAGGGGTCATGCTAACATGCTAACTGTCTTCAGTACAGCAGGGTTAGTGTTAGTACTGAACACACGTCCATGTGGACAGTGGACTGTCTTCTGCGTCTGCACCCACTGGATGAACACCAACAGGAAATACAACTGTACAGACGCAGTTTGGATTCCTAAGTGCAGGGCTGTCAAACATGCGTCCTGGGGCCCAAATGCCCCCCCCCCCCCCCAAAGGTTCCAGTCCCACCCCTGGGATGAATTTCCAAAGTGTCTAAATTCCTCAGTCCAGGCTGTGGAACTCATGTTAGTGTGGGTTCCACATCCAGACCAATCTGATCTCCAGTCCAATAAGAACAGCAGAAGAACCCCACAGAAGAACCACTGCAGATTTACTACTGGGTTTGATGGAAAAAATATGACATTATGTCTGTAATAATGAAACTGCAAATGTTTGTCTTTGTTTAGTGCAAAAAAATAACATTAATTATGAAAATATTTCCAAACTCTCCTGTTCCATAAAATGTGACTAACCTGAACAAATGTGTCCAACCTGAAATGTCTGTATTAAATTCAGTCCAGTTTGAACTCTTTTCTTCCTGTTCCTCAGTGTTTAGTGTCTTTGGAGATCTGATCCAGAATGCACATGGACTAATGAGAAGTGGAGGAAGAAGACTGAGAAAATTACACTGATTTATGAAGAAATTTCAGTTTTTTCAGATGTGGAAAGTTTTAAAAGTAACTATTTTCATGATTAATGTTTTGTTTTGGTTTTTTTTGCACTAAAACAAAGTCAGTATTTATAGCTTATCATGTTCTTATTTGACTGGTCCGGCCCACTGGAGATCAAATTGGTGCTGACCGTTGGAACCTGAAAGAACAGGAGTGTGAGAGCCCTGCTGAAAGGCCTCATGGTCTTGCTGTTTTTATATATTTTTGTTTTGTTTTTTTCATTGGAGCATTAAATTATGGGCGAAAAAGTGTGTGTAACCAAGCGCTATTGAACAGGTACCGAGTGATATGACTGAAAACGAAAATTGATTAGTAATGCCTTACACTACTGCGTTACACAAAAAGTACTCTGTTACTGTAATGCATTACTTTTGTAACATGTTACTCCCAACACTGCATACATGTTTTAAATGTCAAATGTAATTCGATTCACTTGGTTTACCCTGTCAAACTCTGCCAGCGGATACTGTTGTGTCTATCGGAATGCAACGTTTCCAATTTTAGAAGTTCTTGCATGTTTATCACATGAGTTCATCCCCACGACGGGGAGAGGCTGAGGAGTCTAAGAATACCTTCACTTTGGTGTGTCTGCCGGGGGTCTCAGAGGCCAAGTAAACAACCCAGGAAATCAAAAGAGAAATTAGGCTTTTTGTTTCCTACTTCTCCGAACTCCAAGCCTGTTGTCATCCACCTTTTCATGGTGCTGCTGAGTCTGCAGCACTCTGCACTTGAAACACAGATGGCCTGAGGGGGTGCATCTGCAATCCTGGTTAGAGTCCACACTGGACAGGTAGTGCAAGGTGTCAAACATGTGGCCCAGGGGCCAAATCCAGCCACCAAAGGGTCCAGTCCGGCCCTGGGATGAATTTGTGCAAAAATGCAAAAATTACACTGAAGATATGAACAATCCTTTTAGTTCAGGTTCCACATTCAGACCAGTTCAGTCTGCAGTGGATAGGATTCAGTCAAATACGATCAGAATAACAGAGAAATAATGACAACTGCAAATGTTTCTCTTTGTAAATGGAAATATTTTCATGTATTTACACTAAAACAAAGCATAATTTTGCAACAAATCTGAATAAACTGAACAAATATGAACAACCTGGAATGTCCTAAGAGCGTCAGTACAATTTTACCAATATTCTGTCTGTTATTAAATGTTTTGTGTGTTTGTAGATCCACTGTGATCTGTCAGTTCTAATGAACATGTGGAAATGAGAAACTGAGGCAGAATAGTGTTCAAATTATACTGATTTTTTCAGTTTGTTCATGTTATTCACATCTTTTGAAAGGATAGTTTGTAGATGGAAACCTTTTCATAATGTAATTTACTTTTTTCACTCTAAAACAGAAATATTTGAAGTTGACATTATTTCTATATAATTCTGTTCTTATTTGACTGGTTGGGTCCACTGCAGATCAGATTTAGCTGAATGTGGAACTGAACTAACATGAGTTTGACAGCACTGGTATAGTTCATATGTTGTTTCTGATAATAAATAAATAAATAAATACTTAGTCGTTTTGGTTTTTTTTTCTTTTTTACTAAAACACATTAAGTTTTTATTTTTTTTTTTATTTTTTTTTGTCTTATAATAGTTTTATGGTAAATCATCTTGTTTAAGCTTCAGTAACTTTTTTTTTAGCATTTATTATTTATAATAATGCTAATTAATGGCCAGATATTGAACATTAAGTTCTTCCTGAAAACAAAAGGTGCAAAGGAATTGGCAAACAAACTATAGCAGTCTGTTATACTGGCAGTGTTGAAAAGGGTTAAAATGCTGTGAATTCAGCTCAGTCTTCTGTCTGTACTTTCATTTTTCCTCTTTCGTTTACTGCTGTATGCTAGCTGTGACATCACTTCCTGTCACGCTGCAAACAGACCTTTTGATCAGACGACAGACCAGCTCTTTGGCCCGGTTTCACACGTGTTAATTTGGATCAAACTGCAAAATCGGATTTCCACATCAAATTAAGAATGTGTGAAAGTGCCCGTAAATGAAGTAGTGTTCTAGATTGATGCTTATTGATCCTGTCGGTCACTAAATTTCCTTCGCTACCAAGCACCAATAATTCACGAGCATTCTTTGGCTTTGCTTTTCCACTTCTTTGGCTGGAAATCACCACAGCTCCACTGACAGCCTTTCCTGAGGGTCAAATTAGCACCGTCGCTTGGAGGATCCACGCCTGTAAACATGTAATTCAAGGTGTGTTTCCGCATTACAGACCCTGTGGGGCCCAATAAAGCAGCGCCGTTCTGTTCACACTTTGCATGATGCGCTTTGACACGTGTCGGTTGCCTTGTCACAAAACATCACCGTTGACCTCGGGAGCATTGCCGATAATCTGCCACCGCTTCATGTGTCACACAGTCCCATGGCAACCGGTCTCATTCACACTCCCCTCAGAGGCAGAGGAACCGGGGAAAGGGAGTCCCGCATGAGCGAGGCGTTCGAAGCCAACAGGGATTTTTGCTTTTGCTGTCTGTCATTGTCCTAGCATTATACTGTGCTGCTCCCTTGGCCTCAGAGTGACTTCACTACAGAGCTGGGATGTACCAATATGTAATCCCCCTCACGGAGGCCCAGGAGTGATTATTCTAAAGCCTTTTTAGCATGCAGGTGTAGCGCTGACCATGGTTGGAGGTGCTTTGTGACCTACTGTCCTCATAGATGTCCTGTTCATTACTATGCTAATAGTTTCCTGGAGCGGGGATCGTTTTTTTTTTTTCGGTGTCTCGCTCTATCTGTCCTCTGTTTTCTGCCTCGGTCCGCCTCACTGCTTTCCAGTTGTGGCTGTGGTTGTGGCCTGGTCGTAAGGCAGTGTGAACGATAGGAGGACAGAGGGAAGAGTGAGGTGTGCCACCACAACCAGCGCTCCCATCAGGCCTCATCTACTGATGTCGCACAAATGAGTCAAAAAAATACCAACTGGGCAGAAGGTGACGGCAGGAGGCTGGCACCAGCACCACAGGATGGAGAAGACTTTAGGATCTAGACCAGGGCTGTCCAACTCTTTTTAGTTCAGGGGCCATTTTCAGCTAAATTTGATCTGCAGTGGACCACCACCTGAAAAATAAGAACAGAAGAACCTAGAAATAATGACAACTCCAAATTTTTGTCTTTGTTTTAGTGTAAAAAAAAACAAAAAAAAACATTAAATTATGAAAATACTTACTTTTTAAACTATCAAAAAAAAAAAAAAAAGAAAGAAAAACCTGAAAAATGAAATTTCAATGTAAAAATGTAAGAAAATTTAGTGTATTTTCTCAGTCTTCTTCCTCCACTCATTAGTCCATGTGCATTCTGGATCAGATCTCCAAAGACATAAACACTGAGGAACAGGAAGAAAAGAGTTCAAACTGGACTGAATTTAATACAGACATTTCAGGTTGGACACATTTGTTCAGGTTAGTCACATTTTATTGGTACAGGAGAGTTTGGAAATGGAAAGATTTTCAGAATTTAATGTGATTTTTTGTACTAAAACAAAGAAAAAAATCTGAAGTTTTTAATTCAAGGTTTTTGGCTAAATTTGACATTTTTTTTGCTTAATTGAAGATTTTTTTTTTTTTTGGCCTAATTCAAGATTTTTTTTTTTTGCTAAATTTGAGATTTTTTGGGGCTCAATTCAAGATTTTTTTAACTTAATTGAAGATTTTTTTTTTTTTTAACTTAATTGAAGATTTTTTTTTTTGGCCTAATTCAAGATTTTTTGCTCAATTCAAGATTTTTTTTTTTTGCTAAATTTGAGATTTTTTGGGGCTCAATTCAAGATTTTTTTAACTTAATTGAAGATTTTTTTTTTTTAACTTAATTGAAGATTTTTTTTTTTTTTGCTTAATTCAAGATTTTTGCTATATTTGAGATTTTTTTTTGCGTGTGTGGCTTAATTCAAGATTTTTTTTTTTACTTAATTGAAGATAGTAAGATAAGATATCCTATAAATAATGACAACTGACAACTTTTGTCTTTGTTTTAGTGCAAAAAAAACCCATTAAATTATGAAAATACTTACTTTTATAAACTATCCAAACAAAAAAAGATGTGAATAACCTGAAAAAACTGACATTTCTTCAGAAAAATAAGAGTTTTCCCAGTCTTCTTCCTCCACTTCTCATTAGTCCATGTGCATTCTGGATCAGATCTCCAAAGACACTAAACACTGAGAACAGGAAGAAAAGAGTTCAAACTGGACTGAATTTAATACAGACATTCAGGTTGGACACATTTGTTCAGGTTAGTCACATTTTATTGGTACAGGGAGAGTTTGGAAATGGAAAGAGTTCACGTTTAATGGGATTTTTGCACTAAAACAAAGAAAAAAAATTAAGTTGTTGATTCTAGATTTTTTTTGGCTTAATTCAAGATTTTTTACGTAACTGAGATTTTTTTTTTTTTTGGGCTTAATTCAAGATTTCCTTTTTTTTACTTAATTGAAGATTTTTTTGGCTTTATTCAAGATTTTTTTTGCTAAATTTGAGAATTTTTTTTGGCTTAATTGAAGATTTTTTTTTTTTTTTTTTTTTTTTGGCTTAATTCAAGATTTTTCCTTAATTCAAGCTTTTTCTTTTTTTTTTTTTTTTTTTTTTTTTTTTTTTTTTGCTGAATTCAATTCAAGACTGTGGAATTTTTGCACTTGGCAAAAACATCCCAGGGGCTGAACTGGACCCTTTGGTGGGACGCATTTGGCCCCCGGGACGCATGTTTGACAGCCCTGATTTAGATGTTAGGAATAAATATCTTTTAATTAAAAGATTAACAGAATAGTTCAATCCAATCTAGTGGGTGATATTTAGTGACATCCAGGACCGAAGTTGAGAATTCCCAACCGACTGCACCTCTGGTGGTTTAAAAAACTGCAAAAGGATGTGGTTAGTGTTGGTTTGGTGTGTTCTAGGCTTTTAGGTTAAGGCAGGGGCGTCAAACTCATTTTAGGTCAGGGGCCACATTCAGCCTAATATGATCTAAAGTGGGCTGGACCAATAAAATAATAGAAATAATAGGATAAGAACTTATAAATAATGTCAACACCAAAGTTTTCTCTATGTTTTTGAGTGATTAAAGTAAAATTCCGTAATGAAAATGTTTACATCTACAAACTGTACTTGAGCATAAAATGAACAAATATGAACAACCTGAAAATTCTGCCGAAAAATCAGTGCAATTTTAACAATATTACACCTCAGTTTATCATTTTATATGTGCATCACAGCTTACAGATCACAGTGGATCTACAAATACACAAACATTTAATAACGGCAGAATATTGGTACAATTCTACATAGTCTCTTAAGAAATTTCATATTGTTCATGTGTTCAGGTTATTCACATTTTTTGTGAAAGGATAGTCTGTAAATATAAACATTTTTGTGTATTTACTTTTTTTTTTTTTTTTAGTTAAAAAAAGACAAAATTTGCGTTTTTCATTATTTATAGGTTGTTTGATTGTTTTTTACTGCTCTGATCCACTTCAGATTGAATCGACCTGAAATGATTTTCACATCCTGGATTGTTAATATGTTCATTATAATTTTGCATTTCACAGATTCATCTGAGGGGTCGGATTGAAACCTTTGGTGGGCCGGTTTTGGCCCCCGGGCTCCATGTTTGACACCTGTGCTTTAAGGGGATATTAAATCTGGTCCACACTCAGACATAGTGGACGCGGTAACCAGACCAGAATACTGTTGTAAGATAGAAAAAAGAAGAAGGGAAAGTCCATTCTGTGCTCCAGTAAAACTACTGATGACAGGTCTAGGTCTGAGGACCGATCATACCATCACTTTTGAAAGGTGTTAGTCTAATTTATTATTATTTAAAGACCAATCAAAACCTGAACTACAGGGATATAAATAAAGTACTGCACTGTCTGATTTTTTGTTGTTGATATCATGACTTTCATTAAAAAAAACAAAAACCACACAAATCTTTCAAACATTTCCTTTCAAGCATAACATTCTGCCAATCCCTGATGTGGCTCACAAACTGTAAATACACACTTTAATACACACTTTAATTTCCTTAAAGATTGCCATTTCAGTGTTATGCCCAGAATATTAAGTAGTTTTATCACCTTGTAATCTATGCAGTTTCTAAATAACTAATGCTCTTATAGTGTATTTGGTCTTGGTGTGATCTCTGTCTGAGTCTGTCTAGTCTTAGTATATGGTTTTTAAGTTAATAATAATAATTAAAGGTTCTTATTTTTGCAGGATTGTACACTAAGTTAAGATGATCCTTCCCTTAGCTTGCTGTAAATGTTTCTATAATGCTCACTTCTACATGCTTTTCTCCTGTTCCCTTGGGTGATTGTTTGACACTGGTCCTCTTTCTGCTCACTGCTCAGATATTTACATCTCCTGAACCTGCTCTTCTTCATGATCGACTAGTGCAAACAATTAGAAAAAAAACACCAAACAGCGAAAACAAATGATGACAGTTCTGCCTTGGCACCATCGTTTTGGTGTAAACTGTTGTATATTTGAGACAAAGCCTTAAAAAGATAATCCAAAAATCCCTGCAAAGCACTATCTGACTTCCACACATCTGCTTTTAAAGTCAGTCTCTGGAGGTCAGCTTTTAGTGGCAGACTTGGTTCAGACGCCTGCTTTCTGCAGTCGGTGGCTTTATCTCCTGCATGATGCCTGTGCCTTTATTTCCCTGCATCTATTATACTCTTTATTTAGCAGAAAGGATTAGCTGATTTGGTGATAAGTCAATTCATGCAGATGAATTTAACAAAAGGAAGAGTATGTCATTCTGCTGCTAGGCATCTCCTAATCCAAACCCGTCACTTCTGTTATTACCTTTCATAATAAAAGCTGTGCATGTGGAATTTGTGAAAACAGTCACTCGAAGCATTTTCATGTCATGATGAGTGACGTATTTGTAATGTGTCATTTCATCCTAATGAAAGAGCCTGAAGTAATGTTAAGAATCTGATGGCTTATAGTTAAGTGGACTGTGCTAATGCATAAACCATGGGTGTCTTTGAATCTGAACGGCAGAAATCTTACATTCCACCTGATGAAACTTTTTACACAGAGGTTCGTTTCATCAGGATTGTCTGTTTGTTGTTTGTCTGTCTGTGTGCAAGAGAACTCAAAAAGTTATGGACAGATTTGGATGAAATTTTCAGGAAATATTGATACTGGCACAAGGAACAAAGGATTACATTTTGGTGGTGATGGGGTGGGGGGGGGCTGATCTGTCTTGGTGGAGATCTGTGCCTTCTTGGTTCAGACTCTGTGGTGTGAAAAGGCCCCAGGAGTCCTTTTTGGAAACGCCATCCAACCATTACCACTCTTCCCAAATGTATGACCCACAGCAGGTCTCTGCAGCTGTGTTTCCTCCATGTGCATATGCAGAGCTCATGCAGAGGTTTCTGTCCAGTGGAGCAGTGTTTCAGTCCAGGTGTTTCAGCTGTGTTTCCTCCATGTGCATATGCAGAGCTCATGCAGAGGTTTCTGTCCAGTGGACCAGTGTTTCAGTCCAGGTGTTTCAGCTGTGTTTCCTCCATGTGCATATGCAGAGCTCATGCAGAGGTTTCTGTCCAGTGGAGCAGTGTTTCAGTCCAGGTGTTTCAGCTGTGTTTCCTCCATGTGCATATGCAGAGCTCATGCAGAGGTTTCTGTCCAGTGGAGCAGTGTTTCAGTCCAGGTGTTTCAGCTGTGTTTCCTCCATGTGCATATGCAGAGCTCATGCAGAGGTTTCTGTCCAGTGGAGCAGTGTTTCAGTCCAGGTGTTTCAGCTGTGTTTCCTCCATGTGCATATGCAGAGCTCATGCAGAGGTTTCTGTCCAGTGGAGCAGTGTTTCAGTCCAGGTGTTTCAGCTGTG
This sequence comes from Sphaeramia orbicularis, assembly GCF_902148855.1. Taxonomy (NCBI): domain Eukaryota; kingdom Metazoa; phylum Chordata; class Actinopteri; order Kurtiformes; family Apogonidae; genus Sphaeramia; species Sphaeramia orbicularis. The sequence continues at coordinate 5,183,633 of NC_043968.1, forward strand.
TTTCCTCCATGTGCATATGCAGAGCTCATGCAGAGGTTTCTGTCCAGTGGAGCAGTGTTTCAGTCCAGGTGTTTCAGCTTCATGCCAGGTCAACATCAGTGTGGTGTTTGGATGTTCTCAAACAGGCATCAGCAAATAGTACACCCTGACAGGATGAGTTAGCACTGACGATGCTATTAGTGTTCTTATTGACAGTGATGAACAAGACAGAGAAAAATGCTGTCTCATTGGAATCTCGTCTTATTCCCTCAGTCATTATTCTACGCCTGATACTAATGCAGATCTGGGATCAGCAGCCAGCGAGCCTCTGAAACTGTTCCAATGAAAGCGGAAGACTTCCTGGAAAAGGACAAGAGATCAGTTATATAGAATATATATATATATATATATATATATATATATATATATAAAACATTCAGATCTACTGTAGGTGACACTGATTGAAATACTATGAAATTCAAAATTCAACCTTCGTGTGTTATTGGACATCATCATCTACCTCCTCATTGGTTGCTATGACAACAGTTCCTCTCCTCTTGCCATAAAACATTTGAGCAGCACTTGCTAAAAAGTAAACATATGCAATAAAACAACTGTTATAAGGTCGTAAACTGACAAACATCACTCATATTCACTATTTACATCTTCGAAATGTCTATAAAATCTCTCTGAGTCGCTGTGTAATGTTTTAAAAATCAGCATGCTTCTGGACCTCACTGAAGCACGGGATTGGCCCCATATTTAATGTTTGAGGAAATTACCAAAAATAGTCACTTGCCCGACAAAGGGTTAATGTTGGATAAGAATGAAACATATTTAGACTTCTAAAAATACAAAGTTCTTGTCTTTCCCAGGGTCATGTCACAGGGTGTGTTTTCTGTATCCGCGGCTGCAGCTGGCATCAGGCTCTGCTTTTCCTTTAAAATTAAACACAATATAGACAACGCCAAGTAGGACATACATCACAGTAGGTTAACGTGGTTCTGAAGAATAATGTGACGGGACTACATGTGTCAGGTCGACTTGCAGCTTTGTCTATTAAGAACAAAGAAGCCCCTGATGCTTCCGAGAGTAGAACCTCATTTTAACATCTTAACAAGTGTCAACTATAACCAACATCCACATTCGGAGCCGGAGGCAGCGAGTCATGTTTGAGGAAGAACAAGCAGTTTGAAGTTCCACCACGCGGTCACTGGAACGGCCTGGTGAACAGTGGCTCTTTGTCAAAGCCTGGAGTCCACTCACAGGCTGGTGAGAGGCAGGGCTGTGGATCGACAAGAATCTGATGATACATACAAATCACAATACTAGGATCATGACGATATGTCACGATACTGTTAAAAAGCAATTTTTGGTTTGTTTGTTGTTTTAAATGATTATTTCCTGGAAGAATTGAATTACACCAGAAATCTGCACAAATACTAAACACATTTGGATTTGATCAGAACAGGATCTGATGTTCTATCACCAAATGTTTCTAATTCTCTTAGTTTACTAAGGAACTCCCCTCTGCCTCTCAGACAGAAAAAGTGCTTTTAGGAGGATTCAAAGAACCATTATTTAATAAAACAGGGTTGAATAATAATAAATAAGACAGAAACAAAAAAGAAAAAAAAAATGAACCTCCGCCATATCTGCATTTGAATAAATACCTACAAATATCGATACGGTACTTTTGAATATGGATACAGTATTGTGAAATGAAATATCGCAGTATATTGCAGAACCAGTATTCTCTAACAGCCCTAGTTGGAGGTCCATGGTGTGTTTTTTAATAACCCAGACCCACCGCTGACTGTGTGTGTCATAGTCTGCTGCTGTTTTTCAACCTTTGTGTCCTTGTATTTTCCAAATCCTGTGTTGGTCTCTTTCTGCGTCCTCTGGTGTTAACAGAGCTGCTGTTGACGCCTCATTCCCACCCACAGCGTGTGCATATTTCACATCCTAAACACTCTGCGCTCCACCAGTTCATGGTATAGACCAAAAAACTAAAAATCACACTACGAGTTAAGACTGAATTTAATAAAGTCAGACACTATAACGAGAACCACACTCAGAGATTATTTATTTATTTATTTATTTTTACTCTATTTATGAAATTTTTTTTACAGAACAAACAGGTCATGAGGTCAAGGTGTTACAAAGACTGCATTGTTTGGACAAACAACACAATTTTTACACTTTAAAGGCTCATATTTTGCTAAACCCACTTTTATTAGTCTTTGGTTCATTTATTACCTCCACCAAGTGTAACAGCAGAGGTTCTGTTTTCATCGGGGTTTGTCTGTGTGCAAGAAAACTCAAAAAGTTATGGACAGACTTTCATGAAATTTTCAGGAAATGTTGATACTGGCACAAGGAATGAATGATTACATTTTAGTGGTGATTGGAGGGGGTACTGATCTGCCTTGGTGGAGGTCTGTGCTTTCCAGGTACTTTTCTAGTTTGTGTATTTGGACCCAAATAGTTCATAAAGGTTGAAGTCCAGGCAGTTTGGACAGCCAGGAACAGTTTGTGTGTGTCAGGGTGTGGGGTCAAGCTGTGGAATGGGTTGGGGGTAGACCTCAGGCGGTGTCCAAACATTCACAAATTTAAAATGATGTACAAAGAAATGGTTTTTCACAATATGTGGCTCAAAGAAGGGTGGGATCATTCCTTGGATTGTCAGGTTGTTATGTGGTGGTGTGTGTGTGTGTGTGTGTGTGTGTGTGTGTGTGTGTGTGTGTGTGTGTGTATACATAGGTGTGCGGATGTGGTTGGTGTACAGATGTACCGTACTTTCCAGACTATTGGCCACACCTGACTATAAGCCACACCCACCCCGTCTCCAACGTCACCATCGCTTCATTGATGCCAAGCTTACGTGCTCTAGTTCCTTCTTCGTCAGCCAGATTGATCGTTAGCACAGAAAACATAAATTAGCCACATCATTTTGGAGCCGCGGGTTCACAATGTGTGGAAAAAGTAGCGGCTCATAGACCGGAAATTATGGTAGTAATAATAATAATATAATAATAATAATAATAATAATAGTATAACAATATCACACATCCTTTTTCCTATATACACTAATATGATAATACCCATTTACAACTTATCCTACCAGATATTAATACCAGATATTAATTAAAACTAAAAACAAAACAAAAAACAAAACACAAAAAAACCTCACATATACATATATAATATAAATACATATAATATTCTATATTGTCCTATATAGTAATATAGTAATAGATGTAATGTAGATATAATTTGGTGTGTGTATATGTGTCTGTGACTGTATGTGTGTGGGTGTACAGGTTTGTAGGGGTGTGTTTATGGATAATCATAATCTGAGGTTGTATAACATGTGATTAGGCACTAACAGACTGAGGACTGGAGGAGCACTGGCTTCTTCCTGCTCCCTCTCAGGCACAACAGTTGTTCCATTTTCTATTCTTCTTGTTTTTTTGTATTGTTTTGTTTTGTTTTTTTCCTGTTTGTATTATGTTTGAGTCTGAACTAAACTAAAACTAAAATGTATACTGAGATTGATTGAACACGTCTCTGTAGTGGGTTAGCATCATTTCAAAGAGTTTTAAAGACATCTGATAATTCTAATAAACCCACAAAAATTCATCATTTCTTTTCACGTGGCCATAAAAGTCCGATAACTGGGAGTAATCGTATAATTGTAATAATCAGATCTAACGCATTTACATGCACTTAAGAAATGCGATAATCAAACAACCCTGGTTTGGACGCTCCAGTTCATTATTGGATTTCTTTCGGAGTACGTACGCACATAGTGATTAACCTGTATATGCATGCAGGAAGACATGGGAGTATTGGGGAGAAGTCCAGGTGTGTTCATTCGATTTGTCATAATCCGATTACTGCTGTTATCTGATAAAGCAGATCAGATTATCCTGCTCACATGATCACTGGAATAATCTGACACCTCCAGAAACTGAAAAATGATCAGAGTATTGGCGTACACGTAAACAGGCCAGTGCTACTGGAACATACCAGAACAATATTACCTGATCTTTGTCCCCACTCCTTAAGGAATTAAGGTGAGGTTTATATAAACTGGTAGAAATCCATAAACAGATGTGAAGCACATCACTAAAGCAAGTGTCATGAAGAAAATCAATACAAGACAAGGAATGGTCCGTTCTCAGATTGACTGTTAAGTGCATTGATTGATTCACACACTTCATGTAGTAACAGGTGAGAGAACGTTCTGTCCACTTATGTTGGACTTACAGTTCAGTCCATTTGCAAAGGAACATTACAAATCCAGTACGTTATTCTTGAGAGTTGTTTATTCGCATTATGAGCAAGGAAGTGAGTTCCCATCGTAAGTGATTACCTGAGATGCATTTGCAGACCTGTGGTAAAATCCAGGTGTGAATGGATGCACTTCGACCTGGCTCTGTCCTGGGTTCTCTCTGGACACCCCCCACCTTTCAAACACATGCACTTCAAGTCAGCCTGGACTGTTCATGCTGGTCACACATCCAGAACTGGGGTTCTGTCCCCACATTCAAATCCAGACTCAAAACTCACCTTTTCACAGCAGCCTACCCAACATAAGTCTGACTCTCCATTTTACATCTTCATTTCTGTGTATCATAATTATTCTTTTATCGGCTCACATGTGCTCACAGCTCTTCTGTGTCTGTGTTCATATTAAATCAGTCTCAGTGAATCCAAAGGAACTTTGTGTTGGTAAATGACAGTTGTTCAAATGGACAGGATTTCAGTTCTGTTCAACATGTTGATGCTCATATGAACTATGTTTTCAGCTCCAAAATGAACCATTTCAGCACAATTAATGCTATATTTTCATGTCACAAATGGACAAGTTCTATTTGAACTGAACTGAGCTGAAAAACAAATCTTCTCTTCTTTTGGATTCCCCAGTTTTCTTCCCAGATTCTCTCCTCCATATCACATGTTTTATTTGTACAGGTTCAATCTGGAGTATGGTGCTGATCCATCCTGCTTCTGTTCCCCATAACATACATGAAGAATGGCACACATCACTGTTTACATCACACTTTTACAATAAGAAGCATTTTTAGACACAAAGAACAATTCTAGATTGTTCTTTCCTCTTTAGTCTGATGCTAAACGATCCATAAATAATAGTGCTCCTAGTTTTTGCACAGGGATCATTAGTGTAAAACGCTGACATGGCTGCAGAGCATCAGGTATGATGGGATCCACAACAACCATGTCACATCCGTCCACTGACACATTTAGTGTTTTTGTGTCAGCTGGGATTGTTTTAGATCCACAATACCAACATTTATGAAGAAGAGCACAATTAGCAATAGGAAGTCTAGAAGTTTATTCCTAATAAAGTACTGGGACTGACAGAGCAATCATGGGTATGTCACGTCCGTCCACCAGCACAAAGTTTCCACATCCACGTGCTATTCCAAATCCAATATTTATGAAAATAGAGCTTCCACTGTCAGAGAATATCCAGTAGTCTGTGCACTAATGGATTAGCATTATTTACACACACTTCTAGGACTGTAGGAACAACGTTCTGGACAAAAATAGACACTCATTGACCCCCGAAGGACATTTTAGCTGATATCTATTTGCTTATTTCTTTGTATTTTATGCGTTGTTTGATTTTGATGAAATTTTCAGGGAATGTTGATACTGGCACAAGGAACAAATGATTAAATTTGGTGGTGATGGGGGGGCAGATCTGCCTTGGTGGAGGTCTGCGCTCTCCGAGTGCTTTTCTACTATTATTATTATTTTGACTAGAAATGAGAAAAATACACGTATTGAGATTTAGATTTTTTCCAGTGTAAGAAATCGCTAAAGCTGTGACTTAAGATATCATTTCTTAAACAACACTCTCATGAGTTCTCTGCTGGAGTTTGTTCTACTAACATTTTTATTTTTGCTAAAAATTGTTGTCTGTGATGACTGATATTTTGGAAAATCTAAGACATAGAGGTTCGAGGGACAGTATGTGTGTGGCTGCAGCTAATGCTCCTAATGACTGATGGTACTTTTAAAGGTAAATGTAATGTAAGTGGTCTGAACACATGGAACAGAAACCAGAGGCCTACGGTTCCACGCACCATTTGAAGGGGACGACAGGGTTGGATGTTCCTGTTGTAACTAAATGCTGTGTGTTCTCTTTACATCTTCATGTCAGGTGACTGAAAAGGATCACAATGGGCTATGAAACAATACCCCTGTGAAGTTATACGTTACATTTGAGAACTGATGCGGTGATGCGGTGATGCATGACCAGGTTTTGTGTAAAGCTGATTATTGTATGGTATAATGGGACCATTAGCTGTGTGCGGGATGATGAATTATCTCGCAGTAATTCAAGTGACAGAGCTGCTGATGGCTTTTCCTTTTATTTACTTGCACATTAGCTTCTGCTGCTGCACCTTCGCACTTAACTTTCATCTAAATGGTAATGGGTGCTGTCATCTCTTAAACCCTTGTCCTTCAAGTCCGTCTGCTCGGCCTTTTGTTTGTTGTCTTAATTTACCAAAAACACAGACAGACAATAACACAGCAACAATAGACTGACAAGAGCAGGGGTGTCCAACATAAGGCCCGTGGGACCAAACGGGCCCACCACATGGTCCAGTCCGCCCCGCAGGAGGAATTTCAGAAATGCAAAAATTACATGGAAAATGTTAACAGTCAAAAGTGTTCAGGGACCACATATAACTCAATGTGACGTCAAGTCAAATAATTAGATAGTCACAAATAAATAATGGTGACTCCAAATGTTCTACTTGGTTTAATGTGAAAAAAGTCACAAGTGGTTCTGACCCACTTGAACTCTAATTGGACTGTATGTGTCTGTATGTGGAACCTGAATTAAAAGGATTTTGACACCATTGATTGTTAACATCTTCAGTGTAATTTTTGTATTTCACTAATTCATCCCGCGGGCCGGATCGGACCCTTTGGCAGGACAGATTTGGCCCCCGGGCCACATGTTTGACACCTGTGCCATAGATCCACATACACCTGCTGACATAATTACATCCATCATTTTCATAGACATTTGTGCACTTTTTCCTGGAGGGTGTATTTACACATGTTGATAATGAAACACACAGATGTGGAGATATATGTGTATTTTCAGGAGAAGAAAAAACCAGGTGTTGTCCTGTCAGGGTGTCACATCTTCTGGGATAGATGTCCAGTTTAGCCAATCATGAGTAAATTGTACATGTAAATCTGTAAATGTATAAATACAACCAGAAGTCTTTATTTACAGTGTTGTACAGGGAAGCTCTTTAGAGGTAGTTCGTTAGTCAGGGCTGTCAAAACTCATTTTCTTTCAGGTTCCACATTCAGCCCAATTTAATCTGCAGTGGGCCGGACCAGTCAAATACTAACATGACAAGCCAATAAATGATGACAACTGCAAATGGTTTTAGTGCAAAAAATAGCATTCAGTTATGCCATATTTGCATTTACAAACTATCCAAACTAAAGGATGTGAATACCTGAAAAAAAAAGAAATTGTTAAGAAATATTAAGTACAGTCTTATCAATATTTGCCTTGACTTATCATTTATACATATGCATTACAGATCAGATCTGCAAAGACACAAAACATTTAATAACAGGCAGAATATTGTTAATATTGGCTTAATTTCTTTAGACATTTCAGGTTGTTCATATTTGTTCAAGGTTATTCACATTTTAATGTAAAGGATAGTTGTTAATGTAAATATTTTCATAATTTAATGTTTTTGCTCTAAATCAAAGAGAAAAAAATGGGGTTGTCATTACTTATAGGTTATTATGATATTATTTTGAGTTTGATGCCCTAACTTGCACTTTGCAATTCATCCCAGGGGCCAGATTGGACTCTTTGGGGGGGCCGGTTTTGGCCCCCGGACGCATGTTGGACACCTGTGATTTAGTTCTTTAGCAAGTGTCCTTTTAGAGTACATATACTGACCTTAATGTCAACCTGGTACTGACCCACTGTTGTGTTCTGGTCTGTTTGTTTTTTATCTTCTTGGGCTGAATGTAAAACTGAGGAATAATGAATTTCCCTCGGGATTAATAAAGTCTCTATCTATCTATCTATCTATCTATCTATCTATCTATCTATCTATCTATCTATCTATCTATCTATCTATCTATCTATCTATCTATCTATCTATCTATCTATCTATCTATCTATCTATCTATCTATCTATCTATCTAAATTTGTTCGATCCCCGTTTGAAAACAGTTGTGCTCTCCTCTAACAGCCTCTCTCTCTCTCTCTCTCTCTCTCTCTCTCTCTCTCTCTCTCAGAGATCTGCCTGCTCACCAAGGGCAGGCGAACGGCTAGTGTTCGCGCAGACACCTACTGTCGCCTCTTCTCCCTCTCTGTCGACCATTTCAATGAGGTACTAGAAGAGTACCCCTGAGGCGACGTGCTTCGAAACCGTCGCCATCGATCGACTGGACAGATCGGTAGACCCGCCTCCATCCAATCCCTGTGTCGTCTGATTGGTCCAATCTCTGCCTGTCATCGTGCCTTGTCGTCTTGTCTTTATCAGTATTTGTCTGCCTCTTCCTCACTCGAGCATTGTGTCTGCCATCTTGTGCTGCATGACCTGTATGCTTTTTTTTGTTTGGACTTCCTTCTTTTGTTTTTTTGTTTTTTTTCTTAATGAATCTTAAAAGAAAATTTGATGTAACCAGTATTAATCCTTCTAAAGAACCAAAGTAGCGTTTTGTGGTTGGATATTAACTGGAAAAAAAGCAGTGCATGTCCTGGTCGGGAGGGAGTCAGGTCGCCCCCTCGTTGGTTTGGTGTTGAACCCCCCCACATGGATGCCAGCGAGTGGATGGAAGCTAACCTAACATGCATGTATGTCTGGCCTCCTTTCCACTCATCTGCAATCCTGGGTATGAGCAGCACCCCACCCCATATCAAGAGTTTTCAAAAAAAGACTCAAAGCCCATGAAAAGAAACTGAGCAGAGTCAGGAAACATCAACTGGAAGGAGCTGTAGTTCCACACACATACGTCCTCATCATCTAGAACGCCTCCCTTATTGTCACTGTCTGATAAAAGAAGTTGGCCGTGACAGCCGACAAAAACCCAAGTCCAACTCAAACATTCGGATTTGCTAAAAAGGGGCACATGTATGGAATACTCAAAGGGCAATAATTGGTTTCATTGACCCTAGTGTTGCACATTTCTCACTCCTTTTCTAAATTATGTTCAGATCTGCTCTATTATTTTGATTAGGCGTTGACACATAACATACACGTGGACTGTAAAAGATGGCGTACTACGACACTTGTCTAAAATATCCCATCTGTCAGGAGAACATGCGTCTTTTTCCTGTGTTCTCTTTCCATGCTTACATTTTTGCTGCATTTTAAAACATAATTTACATCTTGAAATGAAAATGCGATGGCAGATTCTTTCTTCGTAAATAACTGGACAGTAATGCTTCAGTATGTTTCATGTAGAGTTGTGCATTGTGTCTCGCCACATTTCCTGTGCACATTTCTCTGTCACATTTAAGCATGAAAAAGAATTTAGTTGATTTGCTGTCAGTGAATAATCAGGATTATTTTTATCATGAGTGGAGTGTGTATTTTTAATGCCCGTAGGAGCGCCAGCCTGTTTAAACAGTAAATATATAGGACAAGTGCATGAGTACAATTTCAATATGTACTTGAATTCTGGAACATAGAGCACGGATTTCAGGCTTAGAGAAAGTCCCAGACCTTCCAGTGTGCTCCGTGTTTGTTTTGTTCAGTTGCAAGAGTGAAAAAATGATTACTTTTTTTTTATCCTGTTTGAATTATGCCATCATTTACACAATGTCTGTCAATTTAAAACATGATATTTCAATACAATAGTCATAGTTTTATGTGTAGACAAGTACCATTGGAGTTTTGTGTTCAGTGGTTTAGTGGATGTGTTACCAACAGAGGTGGTAAAAAGTACTCACATTCTGTACTTAGTAGAAGTACAGCTACTTGTGTGAAAAAATACTCTCGTAAAAGTAGAAATACTGATTCAACTCCTAGTTGACAAGTACAACTTCTCAACTGTAATAAAGTACAAAAGTAAAAAGTAAAACTACATTTTTTTGCCATGAATGAAACACTTCTTATTGAACCAGGCAAAATCATTAAAGTTTCCGTTTTCTAATTCCACTGTGAATGGTACTGACCAGAGTCCCGCACTCGGTCTAGTACCCGACAGGTAACCTGTAAAAACATGTGGGACGGGTAAAAAACTAAATTATAAGAATTTTCATACAGGCATGGATAAAATTAAGCAAAATGTGGGTGGGTAGCGAGAAAGGAAGTGAAAAAATAAAAGACGATTCATGGATGAAAATAATTGTCGGGACATTTAACGATGCTCTGTGGTTGATCCACAGCCTCTGTTTATGTCCGGCCAAAGACGTCCTTGAGCAGCGCTACATTAGAGATTAATTGATGGTGTGTGTTTTAGCCAAAAACACAGCCCTTAAAAGTGAGTTACTGTGCACTCGAAAAAGATGATACGCTGGCTCAACGTAGAAAACGGATGTAACAATTCCATTAATCTTTTAAGTTATTTCAACTTGGCCAGAATTGGGTAAATGCTACAAGTCTTCTCTAGTTAGGCAAACACTATTACTTAGTACAAACAACATGATTTGTTTTGTAACTCTATGAGCTTAATGAAGTTGAACCAACTTAATTTTAACTGTGTAAAAACTACTCCATTTAGTTATACTGACTATTGGTTTACTTTTATTCTACTCAACAAGGTCCATAGGGCAAGTAGTTACCGTAGTTTTTTGAAGTAGGCTGAACTTATTTCTGCACGTCATAACAGATTACACATTGAACTTCCAAATTCAGGATCCATCTGTTATTAAATGCACTGTGCGTCCCATTTGTCAGAACTACGTGCTTAATCGTGGGTCGGGTCACGGTACTCAGCTTTGTGGGTACGGTGGAAAAGTTTGGAAAAAGTGGACCCGTACAGGACTCTGGTACTGACCCTGTTCACAGCCTGTGCTCCTTCTCTCCTCCACACTGATTTTGTCTCTGTAGCGACGTATTTTACGTACTGTCACATCCGTTTAGTTTGAAAAAGTAACAAGCCTATTCTGAGAATGTAAGGAGTAGAATGCTGCGTTCAAGGCCGTTTTTGGAGCCCGTAAGTCACAACTTCAAACCACGGCTCACAACTTTGTAACGTTCCAGGCAAGTCACAACAAACTGCCGTTATGTTCTTTTATAGTCATTTCTATCACTAAAGATGTTTGTTCGTCGCTTATTTGAAGGAAACAGAGGAGGAAAAACAGCGCATAAGGCAAGAGAAGCTGTTGTACCTTTGATGTTCTTTGTATATTTGGATTCAGATTTGGTTTTAATTTATTCTTACACTCATTGAACTGAAAACTAGCTAACACTAGAACAGCTGCTGATTATACAGAACATTTACAGAGAAATTATGTCAGCACAATACCTTGTTTTAATAAACGATCTGCATAAACACCACACCCATTGGGGGGGGGGGGGGGGGGGGCGCCCATTGCTATGTGATGTCAGATCTCGGAACTGGGAGAACATGGACCTAGTACGAGTTCACGGGTGGAAGTCCCAGGTTTGACTGAACATTCCAGTGCAGTTACACCAGTAGAAGGATGGAAAAACAGCAGGTAGGGGTGGACTGGAACGCAGCATAAAGTACAGATATTTATGCAAAAATGTAGGGAGTTAAAGTAAAAAGTTGCCAGAAAAATAAATACTGGAGTAAAGTCCGGATACCTAAAAAAAAATCTACTTAAGTACAGTAACGAAGTACTTATACTTGATTACTTCCCACCTCTGGTTACCAACACCAAAATGGCTGTTACCTTGACACATTTCACCACATGTTTTAAGATCCCATGAACAGGTTTTATTGAGATGCAAACCATGACATGTCTGGTCAAGTTGAATTACAGCCATTCTCAGCAACTCTGAGCAACTTGTTAGGAGAGAAAGTTAGGATTACAGCACTTACAGGAGTACATAGTCTTTATACTTATGTATTTTCCACAGTGTAATAATTGTATTTTTATGTTTTTCTTGGCCTTTAGAAATGTACTTTAAATAAATTGATAAACATTACTAAGGTGTAATTGATGATGTTATTCAAACAGGATGGAAAAACTACTTGGGTCCCAGTACGGTTCCATGGGGCACACCCAGAGGGGCCTCTCTATTGCCTTTTGCTTCATTGTTTCTTTACAGTACTACTACTGCACACTAGTAACAACATCAACTGCTGCCAGTACAGTTGTGCAGTGGATCATCCAATCAGACACAGATATAGTATATCATCATCTCTTATAACATCATATGACAATGAGTTAAGAATGATCCCACAAATACTTTGTTTAGTGCTGTACGATGAGTGCCAAACTGCCACTCACTTCAGAACTTGTAAAGTCATTCCAACAGGTCAAAGGTCAGACCTAATGAACCGTGTAGTTTAATCCAACATGTACAATATGTAGGCGGGACCAAATCTTCTGAGTGTCACAGCAAACTAGAAGTGACATCTATTTGGTTTATTTATTGCTGACTATAGTAAGATTAGCGTTTTTTGTTTTTTATAATAATATGTTTGCATAATGACAGTGTGCCAATGTTTTCTCAGATGTTAAGGTTGTAGTCTGTTTGATATTTATAATATTTGTTGTTGTTGTTGTTGTTGTTGTTGTTTTTCTTTGTCATGGCTTCGTATTTGTGTATTATTTTGCCTTACACAGGCATGTCAGTATTGAATTGTTTTGCGACCCCTTTTGTTGACCCACCACTGAAATACAGTAGTAGTTGGGACAGTAAGCTAAAAAAAAAAAAAAAGGAATAAGCAAAGATGTAATTGGGTTACGATTATTCAAAGTTAAAAATCATAACACATAAGGTCTTTGTGTTGCAGCAAACTCCTCTCCACAGATTTGACCCTTCACTAAGCCCCTCCCTCAAATGAATACTGTGCAGTCCAATGTTAGCCCGTCAAGCTTTCAGTCCAGGTGAAGTCCAAAGTAATGTACGGCCCTGTAGAGAGAAATGTTCTTACAATGAACCACTGTCTTTAAGTAGAAATGGTAAGTACAGAATTGAACTAAAATTGTCCAACTACGTCCAAACTGATGTTATACACTTTGATTCATTAATTTACATGTTTATTAGAATATTATATCTATGATAGAATCTGCACATCCAACAGTATATTTAAAGTTTAGAGAAGTTTGTTATAATTTGTAGTACCAACGAAAAGCTTGTGACACCTGAATGTTACTACCCACAATACTTAGGACAAACAGACTTATTGAGATTTTGGGAGGTTTATGTCTGACAATGGAAACTCATAAACAAACTAAAATACATCACATATATTTTAGGATAGGATACAGTTAAGGTTAAGCTGTGAGGCGATTTTACCATTGTTTTCTGATGTTATAGTAGCTAAATATTCAACCAGCGATAGAAAAGATATTTTCAAAGAAATTATATCTAATATGTGTAATAACAATTAAGAAATAACAGAAGAAATTTCAGAGAGTTTATTAATATCAATAAAAACTCCTTTTGGTTGCTCTAAGGTCAGACACTAGCTAACATTAGCTAATTTAAGAATGAGTTGTCAGCAAACCAAAAGCTAATGTTAAGTAGCATCTTAGCTTGGTGCAAAATCAAGAGTTTTTGTTGTTGTTATGTCTAGTACCTTTTGTGGTTGTTCCTTAAGACGTACTAGACATATCATGTATATTTTAGAATAAGGTTAAGGTTAAGCTGTGAATACATTTGACCATTGTTTTATGATGTTATAGTAGCTAAATAATCAAACAGATATATAGAAAAGATATTTTCAAAGAAATCCTGTCTGATATGTGTAATAATAGGTAAGAAATACTGGAAGGAAGTCAGACAGTGGAAACTACTTTGCATTTCAGAGCTACTTTCACAACCTAGAGTCTATGAATATCAATAAAAACTCCTTTTGGTTGCTCTAAGGCACAGGTGTCAAACATGCGTCCCGGGGGCCAAATTCAGCCCGCCAAAGGGTCCAGTCCGGCCCGTGGGATGAATTTGTGAAATGCAAAAATTACACTGAAAATATGAACAATCATTGGTGTCAAAATCATTTTAATTCAGGTTCCACATTCAGACGCATACAGTCCAATTAGATTTAAACTGGGTCAGACCAGAAAAATACTGTCATAATAACCTATAAATAATGACAACTGCAGCTTTTATCTTTGTTTTACTGTAAAAAAAAAAAAGTAAAATTACATGAAATGTTTACATTAACAAACTATCCTTTTTACAAAAAATGTGAATAACCTGAACAAATATGAAAAATGTGAAATGTCTTGAGAAAAGTAAATGCAATTTTACCAGTATTATACCTGTGACTGAATGTTTTGTGTATTTGTAACTGTAATGTCAGTTGTAATGCACATGTGTAATGATAAACTGAGGCAGAATATTGTTAAAACTGCTCTTGTTTTTCTTAAGACATTCTAAGCTGTTCACATTATTCAGATCTTTAAGGAAACGTTGTAGATGTAAACATGATCATAATGTCATTGGACTTTTTTCACTGGTATTCTTTAACTGGTTCGGCCCATTTGAGCTCATATTGGGGTGAATGTGGAACTGAACTAACATGAGTTGGATGCCCCTGCTCTAAGGTCAGACACTAGCTAACATTAGCAAGTTTAGCAATGAATTGTTAGCAAACAAAAAAAGCTAAAGTTAATTAGCATGTTAGCTTAGAGCAAAATAAGGGGTTTTTGTTGTCATGATCTCTGCTGCATCGCTGTTATTAAAGAACTGTACTATACTAACTGTACTAGGGAGAAAAACTCCCTAGACTGAAACCCTGGAGTGTGAAAGCTTGACAGGCGCAGCCGCAGTAACAGAGGGGGTGGATGAACTAAGGGTCAATCGCATTCATATACAAGATTTCACATTTTGGATTTACTATGCAACTGATAACATACTAGAAATGGACATCATTACACTCACAATTTTGACACCAACCTACATGAAAATTGTTGTGTATGAATGCCATTTGTAGGAGACAGAGTTGCATATATTTGTTTAAGTTAACGTAATGTTTAAACCGAAAAAAACAGATTTTCATTTGCCCTGTTGTCGAGTGTATTCATTTGTTTTCACTCTGTGCCCTTCACTAAATATGCCTTCAGTCTCAACAGTCACATTTGCCCTTTTCTGAGAACTCCTAGTAGCCTAAGAGTTAGCGTTCCAGGTGTTAGAGCGATGCCAGATAAGCCACTCTGACCGACACTCCTCAGACTCATGTGGGATTTGAATCCACTCTTTCAGTCATCTGATGAAAGAAGGGGGTTTGTCTCATACGAGGGAAGACACTTTGTCATGATCCGTGCTGGTTGTATCGTTTCTATATATGAATTGCATTTGGTTACATGCTTGTCTTGCTCTAAACGGAAAGAAAACCGTAACCATGCTTTTGAAACCAATAACGTGTTGCACATTTGACATAATCTTTTATCTATCTAAAAATCATTTGACCAGGAGTCCGTCTTGAGACGAGCACATCTCGTTTTCAAGAGTGTCCTGGCCGACGAGTAGGCATCAGGTAAACACTTTATTCCAATTCCAGTATTCGAACAGGGACAAACTGACCTACAGACTTTGCTTAAATGGATCCGGTCTCAAATTCATCCTCCCAGAGTTTGGACCTGTTTTGCGTCAGGTCACATTAACTGTTTAATTCCTGCATCAGTGACACATAACTCCAGTCACCCACACTAGCAGCAAAAACCAAGACAATCAAGGAAACAAAGAAATCTCATTCAGTGTTGCATTACCTGTTGTTTTTTTTTTGTTGTTTTTTTTTGTGTAAAAGGTTTTCACTGAATAATCGACTGGATTATGAACACATACTCAGCTCTATCGGTGTGGCATTTTGTTTTGATTATTTACTCTTTGAATTCTCTGTTCAAAGTGCATTCACAGATGAAATCATTATCCGCCAATTATTAGTAAGACTTTTACTAATGCAATGTCACATACAGTTTCTGCCATTTCATGATTTATTCATGTTTTCACCAATAGACAATGGTTTGTTTACTGATTGTCTGATTTAAAAAAAAAAAAAAAGCATTGAAAAACATGTAGTCATCCAAAACCATTCTTTCAGACACATTTGCACCAGTCGACTTGTTCTTCTTTCTAAATGATGCTAAGTCACTTTCAACAGAAAAAAAAAAATGGAAGAAAAATATACTCATTATTTTGCAGTTTTTAGCAATATATGGATAGTGAGAAAGAAAGAATTGTTTTTCTGTTCACCTAAAATGCATCTGATTTTTGTTCAGAGTTTCTTTGTTAGTTTTGTAAAACATAAATAGCCATCATTATTTCTCTATCATTTGTTTACATGGTATTGATGTCATGTGTTTTGTTTGTTTGAATTAGTTTGTTGAGTGTGTTTCTTCCTTTCAGATCACTGACATTAGAAAATTATTATACTTTTTTTTTTTTTTTTAATTTACACATTGAACTATTGTGAGGAAATTTAATCAGCAATAGAGAACGGTGAATAGGTGATTTTGATCAATTTGTGAACTATATTTGTGGGGGTTTTTTTGTGTTTTTTTTTTTTTTTTTGTTCACTTGTTTGTATTAAAAGATGAAGGGTTTGTCACTGTAAGTCAGACTTCGGAGTTTCTAAGTAGGTGAAATGGTGTTTACTGCTACAAGACTCACAGTGCTTTTCTTTAAAGCACTTTGAAGCTGAACATTTGGAGCTCTTTGGGAAAACATTTATGCAACAGGAAACAGTTATTTTGTAGGTTTGTATCTGTGGGGCAGCTGTTATGGGCAGAAATATTATCAGGGTAAAAAATATTCATGTTACAACAATTATGATAATTGTTTTTTTCCCAGTTTAAAGGTTTTTTTTCACTGAAAGTTGATAAAACAAGACGGTTATGTGTTTGAAACCTGTCTTACATGATTTTGACTGAAAAAAACACAAAATACAGAGGATCATATTATAAAAAATGATGATCAAGCATTTAAGAAAAGTAAATATAGAGGAGAAAATATTTTGGAATTGCCATAAAAGTAGTACTGGGTCTTTATGGGTTAAACCTTCAAAAATGAAGAGGAAACAATGTCATACAAAGATGAGAAGAAACAAAGAAGAGGAGGTCAGAGAAAGTGATAAATAAGACTGATGGCACATTGGAGCAGTGCAGTCCGTCTGGGTCAAATAGAAAACATTACTGTGGTCACTGTCACAGGGTTAGACATCCTCTTAAATGTGATTCCATTTCACAAACGTCTCCAGACAACCCTGCTGTTGTCCAATTTCCCAAAGGGCCCCAAGTGTCCCGTTGCCTAAGGATCCTGTTGATGTATTCAGATATGAACGTCCATCGCTCACACCCACATTTTCTTCTGCTGTCAGTATAAATAAACATGTATTGTCCTTCCAATTCTGCAGAGTTTAACCCAGTCACCTTTAAAAATGCAATGAAACAAGCCTTGTAAGTTGACAGTAGCGGTCCAGTCGCTGTGTGGTGTTAGTTGGACAGTAGCTCTTAAACTCCACCCTGTAAACCAGGGCTCTCAAACTCCTGTTCTTTCAGGTTCCACATTCAGCCCGATTTCATCTGCAGTGGGTAGAACCAGTCAAATAAGAACAGAAGAACCCATAAATAAGGAGACATTCAAGCACAGACCACCAGACTCTGAAACAGCTTTTATCCAGAGGCAGTTAGAAGAATGAACTCTTGCTGAACTCGCACTTTAATTTGGCACTTTACTGCTGTGCACTTTAGAAATAAAACTTTTTAGTTATTTAGAGGTAATTTTTAGGGGGGGGGGGTACTGTTATAATTATTGCTATTTTATATCAGTATTTTATTATTTTATTATTTTATCAGTAATTTATACTATTTACTAAATGCTGCTGACAGTCGGAGACCAGAGTACAATGTTTGGTTTCGTGTATTTTTTATACACTGAAGTGACAAATATACTTGAATCTGATAATCACAACCCCAAATTTTTGTCTATGTTTTAGTGCCAAAAAAAAAAAAAAAAAAAAAAAATACTTACTTTTACAAACTATTCAATCAAAAAAGATGTGAATAACCTGAATAAAACGGACATTTCTTCAGTAAAATCAGTGTAATTTTCTCAGTCTTCTTCCTCCACTTCTCATTAGTCCATGTGCATTCTGGATCAGATCTCCAAAGACACTAAACACTGAGGAACAGGAAGAAAAGAGTTCAAACTGGACTGAATTTAATACAGACATTTCAGGTTGGACACATTTGTTCAGGTTAGTCACATTTTAGTGTTACAGGAGAGATTGGAAATATAAATATTTTATAATTTAATGTTATTTTTTGCTCTAAAACAAAGACAACAATTTCAAGTTGTCATTATTTATAGACATAATTTTTTTTATTGATTTACTTATTTATTTATTTATTTATTTAACATCAAACTGAGAAGAAAATATGAAGTCACTAGTTTTTACAGGTTATTATATTATTTGCCTGTAGATCATATTGGTCTGTATGTGGAACCGGAACTAAAATGCCTGGACTGTGGAATTTCTGCACGTAAAGTCATCCCATGGGCTGGATTGGAACCTTTGGCCCCAGGACACATGTTTGAGACCCCTGCTGTAAACCCTGTAGCAACTACTGCCACAAGTGAAGAGCTTGATTCTGAGTAGTGACCAAAAAAAAAAAACAAACCATCAGCCACCAAGTGTTAAAAACCTGTGAAAAGTGTTGTATTTCAGCTGAACGCACGGCTTAGCGGCAGCCTCCAGAGGAGAAGGCCGGCCGGCCGAGCAGAGCAGAGGCAGCGGCCTGGCAGGAGCGCCGACAAATGTGTCCTCAAGGACGGCCTGTAATAATTGACTGACTGCGCCAAAGCCTTCAGCGCACTAAAAGTCCACTTTGTCTTCTTTATCGACACTTCACAGTCTGTCGATACACAAGGTCGACAGTAATTACAGGAAATACATCCCTTAAATAAGTGTGGATACAGTCACTGAGAGTAAACACACTAAAACCAGTCATTTTTCATGACAAATGATAAACATTGTCGAATAAAACCGTCAGTTTCAAGACGTCTTTATTATTGTCCTTAGTAGCGGTTAGCATTTTACCACAGTTTTAACCCCAAATCTCAAATCCACAAATGAAGTTGGAATCTAAAAAGCCATCTGTCGCACTGTTATTATCACGGTGTGTGACTTACGACGAGCTGATAAAGAATGTCAGACCTTTGTTTGTAGCTCCTTTTAACCCTTTATAGGACACTCACAGAAATACTCGGAAATTCCAAAGACATAACAACACTTTATTACTTTGGTGAATTTTCTCAAATAAATGTATTGTTATGTAGAAAATCAAGGTTAATGAAGTTACCATATTTGGCTCCTTACCCATAAGTGGCAAAAAAAAAAAAAAAAAAAAAAAACAAGAAAAAAACATGTAATGTGAAAGAAACATGTATTTTAGAACATTAAAACATGTATTTTAGAACATTAAAACATCACTTTTAGGATCTTTCCAACAACAATGTCAACCTTAGTGTGTTATTGGAGGACATAACAAGACTTTACTTTTTACTTACTGTCATATGGAAAATCAAGGTCAGTGAAGTTACCATATTTGGTTCCTTGCCCGTAAGTAGCAAAAGGAAAAAAAAAAAAAAAAAAATCCAAGAATTTTATATATATATAAAAATAAAAGAAAAACACATGTAAGATGAAAGGAATATGCATTATAGAACATTAGACCAACATCAGTGCTGATCCAGACCCCTGTCCACAAACGCATGACCCCTTTGAAGAGCATTTAAAAATCAAGGTTAATGAAGTTACCATCTGTGGTTCCTTACCCATAAGTGGCAAAAAAAAAAAACAAAAATACAAAAAATACAAGAAAAATACATGTAATGTGAAAGAAACATGTATTTTAGAACATTAAAACATCACTTTTAGGATCTTTCCAACAACAATGTCAACCTTTGTGTGTTATTGGAGGACATAACAAGACTTTACTTTTTACTTACTGTCATATGGAAAGTCAAGGTCAATGAAGTTACCATATTTGGTTTGTCACAAAAAAAAAATCTAAGAATTATATTTATATAAAAATACCAGAAAAACACATGTAAGGTGAAAGGAACATGTATTTTAGAACATTAGACCAACATAAGGGCTGATCCAGTCACCTGTCCACATCCATATGATCCCTTTGAACATCATTTAAAAATCAAGGTTAATGAAGTTACCATATTTGGTTCCTTACCCATAAGTGGCAAAAAAAAAAAAAAATCCAAGAAGTAAGTATAAGTAACACAGTAAAAACACATGTAAGGTGAAAGGAACATGTATTTTAGACCATTAGACCCCCATGCGTACTGGTCCAGACCCCTGTCCACATCCACATGACCCCTTTGAACATCATTCCGTACAGTAGTTCCATTCCTGCATGGAACTGAACAAAGCAGGTCCACTCACTGTTCATGCACAGGTGGACTTTGGTCATTTGTAATGTGAATGCGTCTGGAAATGACCAAAAATAGTCACTTGCCTGATAAAGGGTTAAAAACAGACAATTTACTGCCTTTATATGGAAAAAAAACCAAATACTGATCTGTAGAGCTAATGATAACACAACAGTCTGAACAGTGCTTGTATAATTCTGTGGTAAAATGAGTCAAATATGAAAGTAGGTACTGGTCGCACATACTGTAGGTAGATATTTACCTGTTTTATATTCTGCCTTATTTCACTAAAAGAATCCAAGTGTCCCAGTGATTTGTTTTAGCCAAGTTGTCATTGTGACTCCCTAGAATTTCTAGGAGTTTCTAGTCTTTTTTTTTCTGTCTTTCCTTCTCCAAACTGTCCAGTAATGTGTCGTGTGGGTTCACCTCATCAGTATTCTGTGTATTAATGTCCACATCAGCACCTGCACCATCT